>NC_053155.1:62251086-62506086 GCF_016835505.1 Polypterus senegalus
GAACAAATCTTGGAATATTAATACAAACTAGCCAACCCGCGGCGTACCATACGCCGCATAATCAGGCCGGTTTTTTAATCATTTTTAATCACAGGGAGAAAATTAACATTTGAAAAATCGGTAATGTAATAAATCAGCAAGAAAAGTAACATTGTAACAATGCATGGAATGAAACAACAGACAATGGTCCGTGCGGCGCTCAGGCGCGGAGGGCGGAACGAGAGGAGAGGAGAAGGACGTCCACTCTGCTCCCTCCGTCATGCTAGTATACTGATTTCTCATCCAGTATGCACTGCCTGCTCATGTGCCCACCTCCAATTCGTCACTCGAGTCGCTGTCATCTGTGCACAGTCCAGATGCAGCTGTGACTCATGTAGGCTTTTCATTGCTCTGTGCGGTTTTGGCTGCCTTTCTATATATAATCCACCAAGACACCCGACCATGGTAGTAGCGAGGTGGGAGGGGGTGTGTACAAAGTGCAGGAGCATCTAAGAAGACGCATGTTTGTCATGGATGTGAATTGCTGTATGTAGCGTGTAAAACAGTTTGCCATGGTGCACACAGTCGAGCGTTGTAACCGAAAACTCGGTTTTTAAAGACTGTTTACTTCATTGTGTACACGACTGTAGGTGAATGAAAAGATGTAACACTGGAGAGGGTAACATACAATACAGCGTTTTACACGCTGCATACAGCAATTCACATCCGCGACAAACTGTTTTACACGCCGCATACAGTGATTTACATCCGTGACAAACATGCCTCTTCTTAGATAGTCCTGTCACATCCACCCTCGTTCTCGAAGCATACACACCGCCTGGTCATGTGGTGCCTGTGTGAACCGGTCAGGCACAGAGAAGGTCAGCTGCTGAGAGAGCGTGTCGACTGCTGCAGGGCCTGCATTGGTGAAGCAGGTGAGACGGTAATGAAACAGAGGCACAGGGCTTATTGGTTTTTAAAGACTGCTTCCTTCATTGTGTTTTAAAAATGTATCGTGTCATTACGAATCGGGAATATGCGATGCTTGAATATAAAAGCATCACGAATGCATCTGTATGTCGCCATTTTGCTTCACCATATCGAAGCATCCATCCCGTAGGATCGGCATAGAGGCTTTCTGTCACATGTAAATAGTACCCGAACGTAATGACACAATATATTTTAAAAGTCTCACATACCATCTTTTGTGCCGTCTTTTTTATTTTTTTATTTTTGCAACTTAACAGCAGAAACATAATGTATAGCGTTATACAGTATTTGAACCACTGAGAAAAAAAATAAAGGACACGGTGAAAACGTGCATTTTGTGATTAAAGTGGAAATTTCGGCTTTATCTCGAAATGTCCACTTTAACCTCGTAGTTTACTTTATCATTAAAGCAGACCGTCGTAAACATCATCCCAGTTTTTAATCGCTATGAGCTTCTTGGACCTGACAGCAGCGGAAAGCAGCAATAGATCGCCACACAGAACAAATTAAATTATGATATTCTAACTCTCTGCACATTTAGAATCTTTAGATTTATACTTGATATCACTTTCATGATGAAATGCATTAAAGTGTGTATGTTACATTTTACATATAATTTCGTTTAAATAATGAATACTGTTAATTACACACATGGGGGTGTCACGGTGGTGGAGCGATAGCACTGCTGTCTTGCAGGGAGTTATGTTGCTGGTATGTCCTGCTTGTCTTCCACACTGTGCTCCGGTTTCCATCCAAAGATATGAAGATTTGGGGATCTGGTGCCGCTAAAATGACACTAGTGTATGTGTGTGCTTGTATTCACCTTGCGATGAGCTGAGGCCTCATCAAGGGACCGTTTCTCACTCGTGGCCAATGCTTGCTGGAATGGACACATCCCTGAATTGATGGATTTAATCAATAAACATCCTTTTCAGAGATATTATGTAAGGTGTCATCAGAATTTAATAGGTGTTCTAGGCATTTCACAACACAGAGAAGCCGAACATGTTCTCACCATGATAATATCTCGCAATGCCACCTGGTGGATTCCTCCAGATATACGTAAAGTACGTACCATACCATACCATACCATATTTATTTGTTGAGCGCTTAAAAACACAGCATTACAACTGACCAAAGCGCTGTACAGTTACAACAAGCAGGACTAAAAGCAAAATATTAAAAAATAAACATTAAGAGAGAATTAAAACAGAGATACTAAAAACAGGTCAAGGGACCAAATAAAATAGAGAAAATAGCAAAAGACAAGTGGAAAATGAAACAGGTTAAGAATTAAAAGCCAATGTGAAGAAGTGCATTTATAGGCGAGATTTGAATGTGGCGACTGAAGCTGCTTGCCTAACCACTAAGGGCAGGGAGTTCCAGAGCCTGGGTGCACAGACGGAGAAAGCCCTTTCACCACGAGCTTTAAAACGTGCCTTGGGAACGGTTAGGAGCAGCTGATCTGTGGATCTAAGAACACGAGGGGGATTGTGACAATGGAGCAAGACACTCAAATAGGCGGGGGCTAGACCGTTTAATGCCTTATAGGTTAGGAGGAGAATCTTAAAATCGATTCTGAATCTAACCGCAGCCAGTGAAGGGTTTTCAAAATTGGTGAAATGTGTTGGATTCTGCTACCTCCAGTTAGAAGCCTTGCAGCCGCATTTTGAGCCAGTTGGAGTCTAGAAAGTGTGGCTTTACTGATACCAAAAAGGCAGGAATTAGAGTAGTCAAGCCGGGACGTAATGAATGCATGAATTACTGATTCCAGGAGGTGGTTAGAAAGAATAGGCTTGAGTTTGGCGATTCGCCTTAGATGGAAAAAGCAGGATTTTACTGTGCTGTTGACTTGAGCATCCATTTTCAGGAACGTATCCATTTTGATTCCAAGATTGGAGACAGACGAAGTTACTGGAATGGGAAGAGAAACGAGGCCAAGGGGTGGAGCCTGTTTGCAGTCGGGACTAAAACAATGACCTCGGTTTTTGAATCGTTCAGGTGAAGGAAGTTTACAGCCAGTCCGCTGCAGCATGCGTTGCGTCGCGTGAAGTATAACTCCGGCCTTACTTGTCGGCGGCTTAGTGAATCTACGCCCCTTCCGGCGTGCTTTCCATGGGTGTCTTGCCTTTCCATGGGTGAATTATATATATATATATAGATAATTTGGAAGATAAGTCTATATTTACCGAATCCTCTACCACCATAATGTGACACAGAAAATAATTTGATACTTCTGAGCTCTGAATGAAAAGTGTTGTATATGCTGATATCATTGTAAATTAGGCTGCAAATCAAGCACTCCTCTGTGCTCTTGCTTTCTTTTAAATCAGGCCTTTCAACAAGCTCTATAGCATAGCAGATGCTTCTATAGCTCATTTTACTTTTGTTTTCACTGCTCTTGAAACCCAACACCAGAACAGTTTGGGAAGACAAGGATTTGAATCCCTCTCCCTTAGTCAGATATACTGGAGTTAACTGTGGCTCTTAATATTACAAAGAAAACATTCTTAGTGAGAAATTTGCATATACAAATTGGGAATATAATGCATTTTTTGTTTAGTTTAATGATGACCTATTTTTATTATGCCTCTGAACACACTTGCAAGGCAGTGATACTTTAGAATAATTCACAGAAATTATTAAATAAAAACCAAAATGATTCTATAAAATAAACTTATTACTGTATTTCTTACAACAGGCTGACAGCAACAGTTGATTTACAGTACATCAGTGTGGAGTAATAATTAATACAATAGATGAATATGATTCACTTAAATGATAAAACAACAAAAAACACTCACTAATAAAAATCCGTCCAGAAAGGCACATGCAGAACATGCAAACCCTATACAGAACTAAGACAGAAATCAGTCTGCCTAATCTGAAAACATCTTAACCTAAGTCACTCTTATATTTAGGTAATTAATTATTATTAGTAGTATTATTGTTACTACTACTAGTAGTAGGGCTGGCCTACAAGAACTAAAATGAGCAAGGGTGGGAAATACTCAGTGCTTTTATTACAACAATCCAATCTCTGCTATACCAGCTCTTTTATTTTTGAAGCAGGCTTCTTTTATCCAAAAAGCACTTCACTATCTTGCATAAAATGCTTTCTATTTAAGCATGTGGCTGGATGTACTGCTATGGTGGAAAAAGTTTTCAATGCGCCTCACCCATGCCAAGCAAGCAGGCAATTGTCAAAAAACAGTCTGTAATACCAAAGTGAGCGTGTGCACAAAGCAGATAATGTAAAGTAGCACCATAAATTATATAGCATAGATGTCAGTCATAATGACTGTTTTTTGTCTTATGTTCCATTCATACAACACTAGTGTCAATAAGCTTTTAAAAAACTTCCTTTATGTCTGAGAAGGAATTGTGAGGACACATTTTTCAAGACAGATAAACGTGACTGCTATGTGTGAGCAACTGAAGATGTGTAACTTGCAGAATTATGCAAACACACCAGTCTTCCTGCTATATCTTTTATTTTCAGAATATTTGAATAGGTTACTGAATACCATTACTTATTATTTAAGAAGCAATAATTGATTATTTTATAATATTCACAAGATGATACAGATGTTTCATGAAGTAGATGCCATTGCATTGTATTAAAATAAGGATCCATCCATAATGTGTGGACTCTGATGTGAGGATACACGTTAGTTAAATTATGGTGAATTTTGATTTTGTACAGTGTTGAGAAAAAGTTTTTTTTTTTAAAGAGCAAAGATATTTTGCTCTGTTCATTACTAATCAAGTATTATCTTGAATGTCATTCCATGTTTATACATATGTTGTCACTATGTAGACACCCTTCAAATAAAGTGTTATTGAAATTTTCACATTATATTAATGTTATCTATAAATGGTTAAGTAATCTCTAAAAAAAAAAGCCAGCTCTTTTATCAGTGAAAACAAATTCAATCAAGATAAATATCAATACTGAATTGAATCAGGACATTGTGAATTGAAATTGAATCAAGACATCAGTGCCGATACCCAGCCTGCTTCATTCCAGGTGCACCACACATAAAAGGCAGTGACTTACTGTAAAAATTCTGTAAAACAACTCAAGATTCATAAAATGTTGAGCTTTACAGAGATTTTAACCAAATATACTAAGAAGTGATAGGTAGTGATCCAAATTACTAAAATCTCTGAGAGTTACCGAACTGTACACTAAAGGACTTTATTTATTGTAGTTTAAATCATCAACACAATTAAAAGACCCTTCTAATCTAAGGCAGCTTCTTCTTTCGGCAGCTCCCGTTAGGGGTTGCCAAAACGGATCATCTTCTTCCATATCTTTCTGTCCTCTGCATCTTGTTCTGTTACATCCATCACCTACATGTCCTCTCTCACCACATCCATAAACCTTTGCTTAGGCCTTCCTCTTTTCCTCTTACCAGGCAGCTCTATCCTTAGCATCCTTCTCTTAATATACTCAGCATCTCTCCTCTGCATATGTCTAAACCAATGCAATCTCATCTCTCTGACTTTGTCTCCCAACCGTCCAACCTGAGCTGACCCTTTAATGTACTCATTTCTAATCCTATCCATTCTCGTCACACCCAATGCAAATCTTAGCATCTTTAACTCTGCTAACTCCAGCTCTGTCTCCTGTTTTCTGGTCAGTGCCACCGTCTCCAACCCATATAACATAGCTGGTCTCACTACTGTCCTGTAGACCTTCCCTTTCACTCTTGCTGATACCCGTCTGTCACAAATTACTCCTGACACTCTTCTCCACCCATTCCACCCTGCCAGCAAATCTCTTTTTCACCTCTCTTCCACAATCCCCATTACTCTGTACTGTTGATCCTGTGGAAAAATAATAAATAGTTTGATCAGTTTGATCAATCTGGTATACATGATAGAGCCACGCAGAACCTGTCTTTATAGTGCAAGTGCTTCTCCTAACGAACAAAAAGCCACAAGTGACCAACTGATGAACTTAAAGGATGTGGTAAATGCTGATCCAAGCAAAATGTTGCAAGATGTAACGGTTTGAAATTCTTGTGCAACCAAAGTCATAAGACAAAGGCCCTATAAAAGATTTGGGATACCGACCCCTCGAGGCAGATGAAGGGCAGGTGTCCTAGGACTGTGCTTCTCTGTCATCTTACCCTTGCCTGGTGTGTATTAATAAAAGATTTTTTACTAACTTTAATTAATCTCTCTCTGTCTTCAGTCACAAGAAACGATACTACAGAAAAAGTGTCCACAATCCCAAGTATTTAAACTCATCCCCCTTCGCCAACTCTACTCCCTGCATCCTCACCATTCCACTGACCTCCCTCTCATTTACACACATATTTTCGGTCTTGTTCCTACTGACCTTCATTCCTCTCCTCTCTAGAGCATATCTCCACCTCTCCAGGGTCTCCTCAACCTGCTCCCTACTATCGCTACAGATCACAAAGTCATCAGCAAACATCATAGTCCACAGGGACTCCTGTCTAATCTCGTCTGTCAACCTGTCCATCACCATTGCAAATAAGAAAGGGCTCAGAGCCGATTCCTGATGTAATCCCTCCTCCAATTTGAATGCATCCGTCGTTCCTACCACAGACCTCACCACTGTCACACTTCCCTCATACATATCCTGTACAACTTTTACGTACTTCTCTGCCACTCCCGACTTCCTCATACAATACCACAGCTCCTCTCGAGGAACCCTGTCATATGCTTTCTCCAGGTCTACAAAGACGCAGTGCAACTCCTTCTGGCCTTCTCTAAACTTCTCCATCAATATCCTCAGAGCAAACATTGCATCTGTGGTGCTCTTTCTTAGCATGAAACCATACTGCTGCTCATTAATCATCACATCACTTCTTAACCTAGCTTCCACTACTCTTTCCCATAACTTCATACCGTGGCTCATCAATTTTATTCCCTGTAGTTACTGCAGTCCTGCACATCCCCCTTATTCTTAAATATCGGCACCAGTACACTTCTTCTCCACTCTTCAGGCATCCTCTCAATTTCCAAGATTCCGTTAAACAATCTGGTTAAAAACTCCACTGCCATCCTAAACACCCCCATGTTTCCAAAGGTATGTCATCTGGACCAACAGCCTTTCCATTTTTCATCCTCTTTATAGTTGTCCTTACTTCCTCCTTGCTAATCCTTTGTACTTCCGATTCACAAGCTCAACATCATTCAACCTCTTCTCTCTCTTGTTCTCTTCATTCATCAGCCTCTCAAAGTACTCTTTCCATCTGCTTAACACACTCTCCTGGCTTGTGAGTATGTTTCCAACTTTATCCCCCTAACCTGCTGCACATCTTTTCCAGCTTGGTCCCTCTGTCTAGCCAATCGGTACAGGTCCTTTTCTCCCTCCTGAGTGTCCAACCTCTCATATAACTCATTATATGCCTTTTCTTTAGCCTTCGCCACCTCTCTCTTCACCTTGCGCTTTATCTCCTTGTACTCCTGTCTACTTTCTGCATCTCTCCAACTATCCCACTTCTTTTTTGCCATCCTCTTCCTCTGTATACTCTTCTGTATTTCCTCATTCCACCATCAGGTTTTCCTTTTCTCCTTCCTCTTTCCATATGTCACGCCAAGCACCCTTCTTGCTGTCACCCTTAGTACATTTGCTGTAGTTTCCCAGCTGTCTGGTAACTCTTCACTGCCACCCACTGCCTGTCTCACCTCCTCCCTAAACTCAACCTTGCAGTCTTCCTTTTTCAACTTTCACCATTTGACCTTTGGCTCTGCCCTCACTCTCTTCCTCTTCTTGATCTCCAACGTCATCCTACAGACCACCATCCTATGCTGCTTAACTACACTTTCCCCTGCCACCACTTTGCTGTCTTCAATCTGCTTCAGATCTACTCTTCTGCATAGGATGTAATCTACCTGTGTCCATCTTCCTGCACTCTTGCATGTAACACTATGATCTTGTACGTAACCCAAATAAGGCAGCTAAACTGTTAAATCTGTTTTAATGGTTCACATTTAAGAACAGAAATGGGACATGCCAAGAGAGAGTGTGGTATGTCCCACTTCATAAAACCATCAGTTTCTTTATCCCCCATTATGATTCACTCTGCTCTTCAAAAGTAGAATATCAAGACATTAAACTATTTTCCAACCTGTTGCACATTGCATTTCATGAATGGCTTTGGTCAATATAGACTAGAACTATGAGACATTTAGAGAACTACCAGTGGGTAGGAGACTTTACCCACAAGCTACAAAAATGCATGCAATGAACTGACCTTAAAAGTCACATAATATGTTTTGATGAATATTTTGTTTTCACTAAATTGGTTGGTTGTGCACTGTCCTAAAATTACAATTATTGTCTTTATGTTATTAGGTTTGTACTGATGCTTCATTTGTATGAATAAGCATAAAGTCCATCCTGACAAAAGTACTGTGACTTTTAACTTTAATGATGTCAAAAAAAAACCCCAAAAAAAAAAAAAAACAGGTGCCCTATTCATACACAGATTGATAGCTTCTGAATGAGAGAAGCTTCTTTGCTAGCCATTATACAGATGTCCAAGTACTTTTAGGGTTTTATCCTAAATATAACATTAAGCTTCAAATTCTATAATCAAAGCCAAAATCACCTATAGTTACACTCGTGAAATACTTTGCCTTTGCAAGCGTCCTGATGAGTATATAAATTGTCCGTAATTACTATGAGGGATACAATTTAAATAGGAATGTTTTAAAATGCTGATGATAAGGATGAACTGAGCGGTCACTGGTGAGGCAGAGTAAGCGGAAATCCTGCAATTGAGTTCTTTGTTTACAGATTGTCTGAATCAGTTTACCAAAGCATTTACAATATGTTGTCAGCAACATTACACCCAAGATAAACCACCAACAGTGTACCTTCACTTGCTCTGGCAATCACTTTAATCCAATATCTGAGCGATGTGGACAGGTCTACCTCCTATCAAGAAGCACACAGATGTTGATTAACAGCATGAACTAATTTTAAAAGATATTGAGTGAATCAGTATTTGTTCTCCCTTTTCACCTTGCAAACATCACAAAACATAATGACTGCTTTTTTGTTACATAAAATTTACGACTAGTGTAAAATGACAACTTTTATTATACTGAACTACAATCAATATTTAACCAAAAACTATACTAAAAAGAAACAACATGACACAAAAACACTGTAAGGAAGTTAATGTATTATTAACAGTGTAGAAGAAAATAATAAAAAAATAAATTAAATGCTTTGGTGGTAAAATGTGGTTCATTGCATACATGTTAGACAGGTAAACCATTTTCTAATAAAAAGATCAATTTCCAGCACAACAGTGAAGGTCATGTTACTTATTTGGGAAAACACAAGCATAAAACATGGCCGTCATGTGCAAGTAGCTGCCCTTAAACAGAAAACAAGTACGGAGGGGGGGTTGGTTAAATAAGTCAGAGGGCAAATGTGGATTTGGAGTTTATCTGTGAAGACCTCACAAACCAGAAACACTATCAAATCTTTTAATTATATGACTGGTGTGCTTGGAGTTGGGAATTTGACCTCAATGGTGATAAAAGGTATGGAAGGTTAGCAAAGAAAGCCTAAGAAAGGAAGTTTATCCTGTTTGGTAATGGTGGGGAAGTGCTCAAGGCATACCACCAGTGCAACAGGAGCATGATAAGTTGTGTTAGTAAAGAACAGTGAGGCAGATGTGCTTTTATTATAATGTACGAGACATTGACCCTCCTGATACACTTCCCTTCCTTGCATTATTGCACTGGCGTGCAAAAGTATTCAATCCCCTTGAAAGTCATCATAATTTTCTGCATAACAAAAGATTTGTACACATATCTATCCACTCATTATGTTTAATGTGAACTATCATGTTGTAACAATACATTTCCAAAATTAAAATAAACCATTCTCTGTAGATATTTCTCTCTATTATAATAAAAACTAGGGGGTTTGCCCCATTCTCGCTTCGCTTTAAACTTTAAGTCAGATATTTGTAGATCATCTAATTTGTGTTGCAATCAGGGAAAAGTAGTGTTTCTTCCCACTGAGGAGGTGAAACTGCGAGAATTAAAAGATTTGTTGTTTGGTGAAAGTTAAATCCACATACATGAGTGGCAGAGACATGAAATGGCTAACGTGTGGCACAGGCCGGGGGGGTTGGCAAGTAAAGCGAGCATGGGGCGAAGCCCCCTAGTAACTAAAGAAAAAAACCGGAAATGTTAGCATTTGCATAAGTATTCAAGCCTTAGACATTCATACTTTATCGAGAACTCTTTTGCTGCTAAAACAGCCTTAATTGTTTTAGAGAAGGCATGTACCAGTTTTGTACATTATTCAGGAGTGATTCTTCCCCATTCTTCTTATTTATAGAGATCCTATAGGTTGGTGAGAAGGCAATTCTGGACAGCAGTTTTCAAACAGTGCCACAGATTCACAATAGGGCTATGATCAGGGTTTGACTTGGCCGTTACAAAACATTCACCTTTCTGTTTTTCACTGCCATTCCAGTAACGTTTTGGCCTTATGCTTACGGTCGTTGTGTCGTTGAAAGGAGAACCTTCTCCCAAGCTGCAGGTTCATAGCAAACTGGAACAAGTTCTCCTGCAATATTGGGCGGTATTTGTGTCCATCCATTGTCCCTTCAAATCTGATAAGATTCCCAGTCCCAGCATATAAAAAGAATCCTTATACATGTATGCTGCCACCACCACATTTCAAGATACGTATGATGTGTCTTGAGACATGGGAAGTGTTTGTTTAATTGCACACATACCCTTTTGAAAACTGATCCCAAAAAAATCTATTTTGATCTAATCTAACCATAAAACCTTCTCCATCATCTTAATTGGGTCTTTCTCAAGCTTTGAAACAAATGCTATACATGCGTTTATGTGGACATTAAGAAATGGCTTCTTTCTCGCTCCCCTGCTATACAGGCCTGTTTCATGAAGAGCTCTTGAAGAAGTTGTGAAATCATGCACCTTTACTCCAGTTTCAGTAAAAAAAGCACTGTACACTTCTGAGAGTAGCTGTTGTATTTTTAGTAGCCTCTCTCACCAGTCGACATCTTGCTCTGATGATTAGTTCTGAGTGACAGCCTACTCTAGTAAGAGTCCGGGTACAGTGATGAACTTTCCACTTTCTAATGTTGGATTCAAACTCTTCAATATTTTAGTAGCCAGTTTTGCCTTGTGTATTTCATTGACTTTGTTTTTCACATTAGCAGAATGCACCTTTGTCTTCATTTTTGCAGTGATTGTCCAAGAAAGACTATGGCCCATTGAATGGGTACAGTTTATAGCCAGAAAGATATAAAGGACTCACAAGTAGTACCTAATTACGTTCAATTATGGTCAAATGATTGCCACCTTTGTGTTATTTATGATTAATTTGTCATTTGTGTACACATGAAGCTTCCAAAGCACAGAGGTTTAAATACTTAGGCAAACACTAACTTTTGAGTTTTTCTTCCTCAGTTAAATACAACAGAAAATGGTTTATATTGACTTTTGGAAATTAATGTTTACAGCATAAAAGTGCACATTAAAAGTAGTGAATGGATAAACTGTGTGCGCAACTCTTTTGTCATGCAGAAAATTTTGATGACTTTCAAGGAGACTGAATACTTTTGCACGCCGCTCTATTTTGTTAATAAAAAGTGTTTTTAATATATTCCCTTTGACTCGTTTGGTTTTATTTTGGGGTTGGGAACTGTAAATAAGTATTTTTTTCAGACCACATCTTAATAAATTTTGGTTATAGAAGCAAGTTACTATTGTTAGGAACCAAAACACTGTTCTATATACATTTTAACCTGCTGCCTAAAGTGTCCCAAAACTTTCAGATATTCTAAAAGATTAAGAAACAAGAGGCACTTGAGGTGAAAAACACTTTTACAGGCATAACTTACAAAATATAATTAAAATTTCTGGATACACAGATGCCTCATAGTATTTGAAATAAACAAATTTCACTTTCAACTGTGAAGAAAAGACTTTCAGCTGCAGTTTTGACTTGTCAAGAGGCAGAAAGAAAACCATTGCTAAAATTGCAAATGTCAAACGACATGATTTACTTGTGGTTTATACTCCTGCTGGGTGCAAGGGAGTCGTGGACAAAAATAATATCAGAGGTGGAGACCCGCAAACAAAATATTTCTAAGTATACGCCGGTGCTGAGGAGACAGCCGTGAATTTCAATGAGAGAATGGTTACGGTTGTGTCAGAATAATGAATCAGTGGTGTGGAAATCAAATTTGTTTCTACTTGTCCACGGACAAGTAAACTTAGAAAATCCACTTGTCCGCCAGTTAAATTCACTTGCCCATAAACAAATAACAAAAGTGAAAAATAGTTTATTTTTTCTGATCTCTTTTATTGATACCAAAACTGCCTTCCATTTTGAAACTAAAAAAAGTTCTTTCAGGGAGTAGTATTTTGCCACCTTGCTCTAGAACATTATATAAAAGATTCCCTTATTTCAACTGGCTAATAAACAATGCCTTCATTATAGCTACACTAGTTATTTTTTCACATATTACAGTTACATAACAGAACACTGTCCTGATTCATTTTCTGCCATGTTCTTCAGCTTTTGTCTTGCAACAGCTTCTCCCCCAAGAAACTTTACTATCTCAGACAGCATGGGCTGAATGCTGTTCATTTCTGCTTGAGCTGAACTGCATGGTTCCTGGACTGATGGTCCTGCAGAAGTGGATGCTGATGACTTTTCAGGTTTTTTATGAGTGATGTGCCTGTTGCCAGGTGACAGCCAGAATTCCACAGCTGGTCGTGAGTCAAACTCTTCTAAAGAAGCATTATTGAACAGCCTAGCATAATGCTCAACTTCAGAGTGTTCAGCTTTAGAAAATGCTTTTTCAATTGAATCAACTTTTTTCTTACTTTTAGACTCATGTCTCTATCTGACGATTAAACCCCAGTTCCTATCCTTTTCTTTTCAGCACATAACCAATCACCACGATAACGTTTTGTGAAATTAAAACTAGTTATAAGCTTAGACCTCTGAATGGATGGCAATAATCAAACATGTATAACGAAATTTTTGTTTAAAGTTCTGAAAACTCGGAGGTCTAGGTTTATAACTAGTTTTAATTTCACAAAGACGTTTATCGTGTGGTGATTGGTTATAAGGAGAAAGACAAAGGATAGGAACTGGGGGTTTAGTACGCAAGATAGACACAGCAAACATGCAATAAAGAAGCCATTGAATTCAGTGTTTGTGTTTCCGACCTCCAGATCACGAACCCAACATTTACACAATATTTCAGTTAAACCTGTGCGATACCCAATCAAATATCCAGTTTTTTGGAGCCTCGTCACACCTGCCATAAACTTCTCTACACTGAACGTAGACCTTAGGACCCCTTAATGCAAGGGGTCAGCACTATAGCCACGCCACCGTGCCCCCGACACCCATGTCCAACACATGCTTTAACGCATTTCATCGTGAAAAAGATATCAAGTATTTATCTTTGTATTCTGAATGTTCATTGAGCAGGAATATCATGAGGTCAATATGTGGCGATTGCTGCCGGCACTTCTTCAGTATAAGAGGAAGTCAGCTTAAGAAGCACTCCGAGATTAACAACTGGGTCGGGGAACACTTAATATAAAGCATTTAATGTGCTACATTAATTTATGACGGGGTTTGAGAAAATCTAGTAAATGAAACATTCATTTTAAGATGAAATTTAGTTTGCGACATTCTACTGATAAAATAAACTACGAGAATAAAGTGGAAATGTCGACTTTAATCTTGACATTTACATTTTTTTTTGTCTTCACTGTGTCCATATTTTTTTCACCGTGGCCTTAATAAGCTCCCATAGGTTTTTCAGGGCCTGTTGTGCCAGTTTTAATTAAGCAACGATCCATTTCTCATCCGCAATGCTACTTGTTTCAGTTTCAGCAACACGCATATAGCGAAAACAACATGCTTATCGCAGTGCATTATAAGTTACGCAAGTAATTCCTAATGATGTATTCGAAATTCCACAAGATGGTACATTTCCAAAGAAGTAAATATTACCGATGATGTTGTGGAAAAAAATAAATCGCTTCTAAGTGAAGATTTTTATTGATATTTCATAACATTTGGAAACCGTTAGAATGTTTTCTTCTTTGTTTTTAATAAACTGACAGCGCGAAACCAACTTGTTTTATATGAAAAATTCTCTAATCAAAAACGGTCTATAGACAACTCATCACAATTGATGTCACGCAATAAATTTCTTAACTCCTCAGTATATCACAACCTATGCGAAATCGCAAATTTCAGGAAAGATTAATTGCCTAAAAAGCTTTATGTGGCGAAAAAATTGCATTGTAGGTGAAATGCCCACATTTTTATGTAGAAAAAATGAATTTTATCAATAATATATAAAAGTTAATCGATTATAATCAAAAATCAAATTACATCGTAATGTCGGCATGAAAAAAAATGACCGCATCTCCAAGCGTGTAAATAATAGGGTAAAATACTTATGTAAGACCACAAGAGTGATTCCCCTATGAAAAAATCAGCCGGCATATTTGTAAACAATATTAAATACCAATTTGAGACATGAAGAACATGCCTAAGTAGACTGTTTCCGCATGAAGTAAGTACCCAAATGTTTAAAATTTGAAAGTAGTGTTAAAAATGTGCCCTGCACAGCACATATAATTCTTTTTTCTCCAGAAAATTGCACTTGTCCGCAGACAACTGAAACCAGAAAAACACGCTTGTCCAACGGTCAATTTACCTGTGTCAGGCGATGGATTTCCGCACCCCGGATGAATGAAGGGCTGAAAATTACACAACCGGTCATGAAAATAAAAGGTAGGCATGCAAAACATTTGAAATTCCATTGCCCATCATATAGGTCTCCTGTTATGAAGATATCTTTGCCCCGTCGAATTCATTTGTCCTTCTGGATTTCGCGCAAGCACACTAAGGTGTGATGGTCACCAATCTCCTTGTGTTCACATGTCTTTACATTCCTTTTCTCTTTTGATTTAACACATACTCCATGCAAAATGCCAGCCTGTCTTTCAGTAAACATGTATGAGCAGTCACCTGCCCACTGTTTTGTCCTATACAATGATGTGATGAAGTCTGCATTGCATTTTAAGGTTGTACGTCAGGGGTGCCCACACTTTTTTGGTTTGTGAGCTACTTTTAAAATGACCGCGCAAATAAAAAAAAAAAATAAAATAAAAACCACACACATATATATATATATATATATATATATATATATATATATATATTTCACTGCGTAACTAGCCAGTATATACATATATATATATATATATATATATATATATATATATATATATATATATATATATATATATATATATATAAAATAAATAAATAAATATATATTAATAAATATATATATATTATTATATTAATACTAATAAATATATATATATAATTATATATAATATATAATATAGCATTATACTGGCTAGTTACGCTTAGTGAAACACTATTTCCAAATAGTGAGGGCGTCCTCGGTCAATTTCATTTAATGTCGAAGCAGACAATATTTTTCTTCTCAAAATCATTTGAAAGATCTAGACACAACATTGTTTTTAGTTTCAAGTCACTGTGCAAAATGTTCTCATCCAAAAACAGTAGTGCTCTTTACTCTGACCTCAGAAACAGTTTGTGGCATAGCCTTACAGCTTTCACTGTCATTATTAATCAAAGCAGAAGCAGCAAAGGAATTGAGTCAACACACGTCTTTCAGTGGCACTAACTAATTCACAGACTAAATGCCAAAATAGAACAAAAATCTGCAAAGTGAAAACATGAGAAAATGTGAAAAAATGTAGAACTACTTGAGCAAATAATATAAAAATGTTGGAAATTAAATACTAGAGTTTCCACAAGACCAGTGGTTGTCAGAGTGTGGTTCATGGACAACAAGTTTGAGTAAAATGGTCTGCAAGATAACAATCACAATGACAAAATGACCTGTAAATCACTGAGATACTTAAGTATATAACCAGTCAGTGTAATTAATTTTAACAGTTAAAACTGCCAAGCAATATTGGCACAACTATAATCAATATACAGTGGAACATCAGGTCACGGCCAGATTTCGTTCCAAAACTCTGGCTGCAACCTGATTTGGTCATGACCCAAGGTAATTTCCCCCATAGGATTGTATGTAAATACAATTAATTTGTTCCGGACTGTACGAGCTGTATGTAAATTTTATTTACTTTTATTATTATTATTTTTTTTAAAGATATTTAAGCACAAAAATAGTTAATTATACCATAGAATGCACAGTGTAATAGTAAACTAAATGTAAAAACATTGAATAACACTGAGAAAACCTTGAACAGAGAAAACTAACCTTGCAAGAGTTCACGCTATAGCCTTATGAACCGCTCTCTATAAACACTTTTTTTAATAATTTTTTCCCTGTGCTTAAAACTCAACATTTGAAAAATCCGTAATTTATACAAAAACTAACCATAAACAACCAAGAAAACTAACCTTGCATGAGTCGAGTTCTGGCATAAAGGAAGTGAGGAGGAACTGGGTGGAGAGGAGATTACAATTTTGAGGTAAAGTCTGTGACGATGCAGGTGCGCTGCATGCTCTCATCTCGCTTCTGGGAGTCCCTTAAACCAGTCACCGTTGGTAATGTTACCAATGAGCATGACAGTAAGCCAATACTATGGAGCAACTGGATGGTGCAAAAAGTGCCAAGTGCTTTTATTAAAATCAACAACCATCAAAAAAATGTCCAAATTAAATAAAGTGCAGTGCTTTCAGAATCTTTCAATAAATATATGATCCCGTAAAAACAGAAGTGGAGGTTAAAATCCAATAGATAAAAGTCTTCATTAAATACGAGAGTAAAACAATGCTCGAAGCAGTCTCTTTAAAAACAAGCCCCGTGCATTCTTTAATTGCCTTCTTGGCTTACTGCCTTCTTCAACTGACTTCTCGCGCCCTCTCTCTCTGCACAGGGAGAGACTGAACACGTGCGGAAATCATCGGCGCGTACGAACTGGAAGGGAAAGTGGCTTGTTTGTCACCCGAGTTTGTGGTCGTGAGCAGATGAAAAAGTTTGGCGAACTTTTTGGTCATAACCCGATTTTTACAGTTCGAGACGTTCATGACCCGAGGTTCCATTGTATTAGGGTACATGAGAAATGGGTTTACAAACATTATCATGGAACACACCTAATGTCTCTATTTTACAACATTTCTTCAAACTCTGTCCATCTCCATTGCAGCCAAACTCGATCACTGCATAGATCTTATCTAAACTCATTATGATGTCAGCCTGGACAAACCACGTCTGGTCAAGGCAGTACAGTGGTACCTTGGGTCACGAACGTCTCAGAACACGTACAAATCGGGCTATGACCAAAACGTTAGCCAAACTTTTGCATCTGTTCACGACCCCACACTCGGGTGATGAACAAGCCAGTTTCCCTTCCGTTTCGTACACGTCGATGATTTCTCCTTGTGTTCAGTCTCTCACTGTGCATTCGTTGTGAACTCTCTGTGCTCTATTTCGTTTCCCTTCCAGTTCGAACGCGCCGGTGACTTACGCATGTGTTCAGTCTCTCCACAGTACGTTGTTCTCGGTCAGACATGCATTGCACAGAGGTACTTTACCTCAAAACTGTAATCTCCTCTCCACCCAGTTCCTCTTCACTTCCTTCATGCCAGAAATAGACTAATGCAAGGTTAGTTTTTGTATAAATTACAGATTTTTCAAATGTTCACTTTTTCCCTGTGCTTAAAACTCATTAAAAAAGTGTTTACTGTGATCGGTTCGAAAGGCTGTAGCGTGAACTCTTGCAATGTTAGTTTTCTCTGTTCAAGGTTTTCTCAGTGTTATTCAATATTTTTCCATTTAGTTTACTATTATACTGTGCATTCTATGGTATAATTAACTATTTTTGTGCTTAAAAAGCTTTAAAAAATATATATTTACATACAGCATGTATGGTCCAGAACAGATTAATTGTATTTACATACGAGGGATATCCAGAAAAAAAGGTTACAAGTGCCCTGGAGGGTGCAGGGATTTTTTTTTTTTTTCCCGAAGGTTGGCATACCTGCGTGTAGGGGGGTCCTAACGGTCAAAATAAGCCCGGGACCGCATCAGTCAGTTGTGAAATGTCATCACAGCAAGCGAGTTTGTCAACCTCTGCTGAGGCCGTTTGCTCCACCTACTGCCGATACGAGATTCGTTCAGTCATCAAGTTCCTCACTTTGCGTCGCAAATCCGCGGCCGAGATCCATCATCAGCTTGTGGAAACTAAACTGAAAGAATTCTTGGATGGGAAACGTTTTTCCAACGATGAGGAGGTGAAGGAGACAGTGGAGAAGTGGCTTTCGGAGGTGGAGCGGAGCCGTATTCGACGAGGGTATAAAAAGCTGGTGCCCAGGCTGAAGAAGTGCATCGAAGTTGACGGCGATTATGTTGAGAAATAAACACATATTTTGGAACATACCCTGTAAATTTGGTTGAAATATATTCATTTTTCGATTTTTAACAGCTGTTGTAACCTTTTTTTCTGGATATCCCTCGTACAATCCTATGGGGGAAATTACTTCGGGACACCCAAGGTTCCACTGTACTTAAACTCCAAACCTCTGGTGATGTACACATCAATGCTGACTGGCTGTCTGCTGTTAAACTGCCATTATGGCTAACAGGTTATTATGGATCAATGGCTGAAATCTGGGACAAAAATGCAAATCAAACAATGTTAGATTTGAATCTTGCATAAAAAATTCTAATTACTTTTCATAAAATAAGTTTGGGAAATGTAATACAGAATTTTTTTAACAGGTCACTGTCAGACTCAAGTGATTCACTAATAGGCAAGTCTTTAACAAAATGGTCCAAAACACTGGAGTGGAGTGCTGAGGAAATTGAGGTTTAAAACTCATTCATTCATTCATTGCAGTGTAACTGCATTGAAATTTATAAGTTGCCAACTGTATTGGTATACAAATTAGCCATTTTAATGTTCAAAACTCACAATACTGAACCTTTCTCTAATCAATAATTAATATTAAAAAATGAACTGAAATAAGGAACTCAAAAAGTGATTTGTGTGAACAAACACTGATTAACCTTACAGCAATACGAACACGTGAGTAAAATGCCAGCAATTAGAAAACCTAGACCTTCTGACTTTAATGGAGCCTCTTTGAACTTTTTTAACTCTGGAATATAATGACATGTTAAACATGCTCTATATATATTTTTTTAAATAACTGATATGACAGATTTTAAATTCTCTATCTTTACTGACTTGAACCTTGTATCTTTTAGATGTTTTTCTTTACAAGCTAAAATGGGACTGTTAACTTATCAGATCTGGGGTAATTAGGATTGCAATCGATAAACAGTCTGAAAGAGGCAAACACTGATTGATTATTCCTTTAATCATTGTTATTTTGACATGAAGTTAGGCCTTTAAGTTTGGGTGCATGCTGGGCAGAAGGAAGGAAGGAACAGCACAGCAGGATAGAGAAAAGCAAGAAGAGCAGTGATGGACCAGAACCCCAAAAAAAATATGACAAGGACTTCTGTAGAATGAACATGAATCTGAAGCAACTCTGCATCCAAACTTTAAAAGACTCATCTTCTATCACCTTCATTTTCTGCATAAGTATTTTCAATAAGACTCTTTTTCAAATACATTCTTTAACTTTTAAAGTCTCCTTTCAAATACATTTTCTACTTTTGCTACCAATGGTTTTACTGTGTTTTTCTTAATGTTGCTTTATAATATCAATTTTATACTGTTGATTGAGTCAAGGTATATTATTAAGGGCACCCGGAGTGCATGCCATATCCCTACAGGGGTTAGCAGATGAGTAGAGACTTCTTCAATGAAAAGCAGCATGGTGAACACATACCTGCTTTGGTGATGGTCATGGCTATAGCTCAAGTCTGAAGACAACACTTTGGTCTGCTTGTGCACAGCTAGTAAGTCTCTTTGCTTGAAGCAGGTGTCAGATACCTAACGCTCATATAGCTAACAGTATTTGTAGTGTAGGCAAACCAAAATCATGACTGGTTACATAAGATTTACAAAAATGAAGCAATAGTTGCATCGTGCTTATAAAACCAAACAACTGATTACTTATTAATTATGTTTTTTGTCTAATCATTACAAGGTAGCAAAAACAATGATAGTTGAAGTGGACTTTAGAATACTAACTGAAAAGATCACAATCATTTATAATTTATGTTCTTGCAAACCTGTACACATTATTTTATACCAACCTTAAAATTCTAACAATCTATTAAACCTGGTATATATAAAGGCCATGTCTCATTATTTACCTTTTTCAGTTATGCTCAGTCATAGCCTTTATTTACATAATCTTCGTGACTTGGAGGCAGACCTTTTTAATAATATATTCAATGTATAGTTATAAGAACACTTGGTGTGGATAATTGCCATATTCCATAGGGTTTACCAGCAGAGGAAAAGAGGTTTTCCAATAGTAGCAGTGCATTGAGCAGGTACCTGCTTTTATGAGTAGCACAGGTGTAGCTTAACTGTTTGATCTACTTAACCTAAGCTAGTAAATCTCTTTAAAGGACCTGTTCACATGCAGATAAGACTGTACACTGTACACGTGGGGTGCTATAAAGCAGCTACATTAAGGCAAAATTCCACATTAATACACCAATATATTTAAATTAACTTAAATAAGTGAAAATTATGCATACTCAAAAAACTATTTTTCATTCAACATTCTTTTTTCAGAAGAACTGAAACTAGGAAAACCAAAGTAAGGATGGGTTTAATTACCCACTTATTTCTGAATATCAGTTAAAATAAAAAGTGATCTATACTAATAAAAGGCAAAGCCCGCCCTCCCTCCCTCACTAATTCTCCAACTTCCTGTGTGGGTGGAAGGCTGAAATTTGGCAGGTTCATTCCTTACAGCTTCCTTACAAAAGTTGGGCAGGTTTTATATCGACATTCTACACGTAATGGTTATAACTGGAAGCTGTTTTTCTCCATTTACTCTAATGGAGATGAGCTTGAACGCCGTGGGGGCGGAGTTTCGTGTGACATCATCACGCCTTCCACGTAATCACGCAGTACATAGAAAACCAGGAAGACCTCCAAAAAGCGCTGAAGAAAACATGCATTATATAATTGAGAAGGCAGCGAAACAATAAGAAGCGAGCGAGTGACATATACTACCATATTCATGAGTGCTGCTACTCGAAACAAAGCAAGGTGTAAACCTAAACTTTAAATTAAGTTCATAGACAGGCTGCCGCAGGCGCTTGTAATTTAGTGCCTGCCCATATAAGGTCGTCCGTCAGCGCAATCCAATAGCAAACTCCCACTAAATATTCACGGGTTAAGGACTGTGCTTATGCAGAGGAAGATGAGATGGTCAGGGTGGTGTTTGACACAAACTCAGCGAAACTGCGAGAGAAAGTTTTAAGTGCCAGGACTAAGGTAACATTAAATACAGCCATGGACATAGCACGAGATGGCACCAGCACAGCTGGGAAACTTCGATGCATGTACACCGAGCGGCTCACGTGAACTGACGCAGTGCACAGATAAAAGCAACAGTTCCAAAGAGCTGAACAAAACCAATTACACAATTGAAAAGGCAGCAAAAATATGAAGCGTCTGACATACAAGCATATTCATAAATCCAGCTACTGCGGAAACAAACCACACGGTGGAAAAAGTCAATGTCCCGCTAAAGGAAGACAGTGTAAAAAAACCCGCATGCAGTGTGTCAGGTCTCAGATAAAGAAGAAGACGAGCTGTTTATTGATGCAGTAAGAAACGAATCGATGAATGAAACCTGTCATCTTTACAACGATTGACAAACACGGAATGTAACTTGAACACAACACATCCTACAAATACGAACCTGATTGAAAGAAATAATGATAATCAAATCCTTGATGACAGCAACACTCAGTAACACTCACAAAACAAATACTGTATATTGACAGTCATGTTACGCTATTTTTAAAATGTTCCCTTTTCTTTTCTAGCTTTTAACACACTACTCCGCTATGATACGCTGGTATATATATATGTATATATATATCCCGATCTACATACTCAATAATGGATACTTTATTCGCCATCAATGATTGTTTTGGTAAAGCCATACTCAGTGTATTTATTAGATGAACGGTAAAAAAGTAAGAGCGAGGGGAGGATGACTTATTGAGGCATGCAGGCTGTAGTGCGTGGCAACTCTATCTGAATTGCGCGATCACATTTAAAAAATATATCTTTTCAAGTTCTATTTAGTCCATATGTGTCAAACTCAAGGGCAGAGATAATTTTATATACTGTATTATTGTTATTAATGGCCCGGTATATGAAGCGCTGGTAACACAATAAACTACAGATCCCATAATGCAGCGCTTCAGCTGCCTTGCCAACACTTACCGCGTAATCAAGTCTAGCTTATGATGCTGCAAGTTATTGCTAACCTAGCTCACACGATGCTGAAGAGAAAAGTTGATTCTGAAAATAGAGCCTTTAAAACCGATGGGAGGCTGAGTATATGTTTACTGAACCCGGTGTCTTATTTGTGGAGCTAATGTGGCTGTAATTACAGAATTTAATCTAAGACGGCACTATGAGACAAAACATCAGGGTAACCTGAATGCAATGCAGAAGATACAGAAAGCAGAAGAATTAAATAAGAATCTGACACTTCAGCGGACGCTTTTACCGCGCACAATCACAAAGTGATTTCAAGTGAAGCTGCTTTATGGGAGACACAAATGCACCAGTAATTTGCCCCACTTTCCCTGTTGCCAAGTAATGTTAAACCAAGTCGCACTACGGTGTTCCCAAATACGCACTTTGCTGATAAACTGAGCGCACTGAGTTTGCACGGCGCTTTGGTGACTTTGAAGAACAAAAAGTCCGCCTACATGCGGCTCGAACCTTGTGCATGTTTGGTAGCACATATCTGTGTGAGAAGCTCTTCTCAGTGATAAAGACTAACAAAACAGCACACAGGAGTCGCCTCACTGATGAGCACCTGCAATCCATCCTGAGAATCTCCACAACACAGAACCTCACAGCAAACATAAACGAACTTGTTGCCAAAAAAAGATGCCAGGCGCCCAGCTCTAAAATGACATATGAGCAAAGACAACTGAATGATTTGATTTGTTATTGCTGAAAGGAACACATTTTATTTATATTTCTAGGTTTTGTTATGCAGCATGTTCATATTTGAATTTGTATAATTTTGACAGGATATATTTTATGGAGAGCAAAATCTTTTGGGATATTTAAAATCTAAGTTTATTTTTATATAAAATTACATAAGAGTAAAGAAATGTGAATGTTTGTTCTTTTAACGCTTACTTTATTTCTAACTTGTATAATTTAGACAGGATATATTTTATGGAGAGCAAAATATTATAAGTTGTTTAAGGTTTGTGTTGATTTATTCAGGAATAATATTCCTGTCTGTTTTTACCATTCCTACCAAAGATATTTCTGTCGACTAAATAAAAATTCCTTCTATTTAAAATTTAAATAGAACTTGAACAAATACATTTCATAATATCCACACAGACTTGCACGTAAGAGCGGGAGTTATCCGTTTTAACAAGCAGCTGATTGCACTGATACTAAATAGCTGTGTGTGTATATATATACATATATATATATATATATATATATATATATATATATATACATATATACATATATATATATATATACATATATATATATATATACATATATATATATATATATACATATATACATATATATATACATATATACATATATATATATATATATATATATATATATATATATATATATATATATATACATATATACATATATATATATATATATATATATATATATATATATATATATATATATATATATATATATATATATATATATATATATATATATATATATATATATATATATATGTGTGTATATATATATATATATATGTATTTGTGTGTATATATGTGTGTGTGTGTCCTGCGGTGGGTTGGCACCCTGCCCAGGATTGGTTCCTGCCTTGTGCCCTGTGTTGGCTGGGATTGGCTCCAGCAGACCCCCGTGACCCTGTATTCGGATTCAGCGGGTTAGAAAATGGATGGATGGGTATATGTGTGTGTATGTATGTGTGTATGTATATGTATGTGTATATATGTAGATATATATATGTATGTATATATGTGTGTGTGTATATATATGTGTATATGTAAAGATATGTATATATATGTTTATATGTGTGTGTATATATATATATATATATATATATGACAGCAACACTCATCACTCACAACAGTGAAAAAACAATTACATTGAAAATGTTACGTTATTTTCAAAATGTTTCCTTTTCTTTTTCATTGCTTCTTTAACACACTACTTCTCTGCTGCGAAGCGCTGGTATTTTGCTAGTATATATATATATCTCATTTTAATTACCTTACATATTTAACCATTTAAATAGACAAAAAATGATAACTCAGTGTCTCAAATTATTCTCACCTTATTCAACAAACAAGATGAATTTAGTATTAAACTTTAACAATGTCAGCTTTTTCTTGTAGCCCACTGGGAAGAAACACAGAAGCTCAATGCTTGCTCACAGTGGATATTATTGGCAGATGAGAAGAATCAGCCTAGCTTGGTCAAACAAACAAAAAAAAAAAATGCTAGGACTTTTCTTTATCACCCTTTGACAATTCAGCCACTTTGCAGCTTCCTGTTTGTTTCCTTTCTCGTTTTGGGAAGATCTCATTCTGAAATTAGATCACACTACAGTCACAAACATATGGCAGGGGTTTCACATCACACAACTCCTAAGCTGCAAAACAGGAAATCATATTACACTGCTTGTGTCAGGTGTAAGTGAAAGCAAACTTAATAATGCATCAACCTTTAGTCTTCTTTCTCCCCATGCACCCCTCTACTAATAATTCTGAAACGGCATCTCTAAGAATTGTAAATTTTTTTATTCCCCTTTACATTTGAACACGTATCTCTCAATATAATTTTCTTTACAGTCACTTAAAACACATTCCAATATTACATTTTGAACCACACTGAACTTGAAAACAGACTGAATGATGTCAAAAACTAACAACTGAAAAGAAAAGACAGTAGTCTTTAAAAACAAAGGGTTCTCCATAATGGAATGAAGAAACTTTGGCACCCAAGTATATATTTGACAGGATAGCTAATGTGGAAGTTCACGTTGCAGGAAATGAATTGCCCAATCAAGGACACAACCTTGTGAGCAGAGACTGGCCTGGCATAATCCTAAGAAAGCTAATGATAGCCAAGGACGGTAGCGATTCCTTTTATTAATGCTTCTGAAGAAACCACCAATACACCATAAGAATAACAAACCAAGACTAGAAGATCAAACACTTTAAAACAAAATTATTTTCATTTTCAAAAAAGTAGGGCTTCCATAAAATATTGCAAGAAATGTTTGTGTGTATTTTATTATACAGTATATACAGTATATATATATATATTTAATAAATAAGCTCTGGATTCTTCAACCAAGCTTGTTTCAATTAAAAGGTCAGATGTTTCTAATTCTTTCAGTGCAAGATGACAGTTCTTCAAATAGTGTTTTATTTTTTATAACCCTTCTTACTAATTTTTGTAAGGGGAGCTAATAATAGTAAAGGGGACTATATCTATCTATTAGATATCTTCATCACACACACACACATATATATACACAGTATATTCTTCTGTACAATTCAAACTGTATATGCAAAGATGTACAGTATGTTGAGCTTTACAAAGGGAAATCTTTACTAAAATGACAATAAAGAGCTGAGCTACCATCAAACAGAATTCATGCTACGTGCAATACTGTCAGGATTCTTCAGCTCTTCACATTAAAATATCAACTGAATAGCCAACTTTTATTTATTCCAGAGAAACTGAATCCATATCATATCTAAGAGAAGCAGAGTGATTCAAAAGAAATGTATTGCTTAGCTGTTACAAATAGTAAACAAATGAAATACTCTAAGGTAAATACCATTAAAACCTACACTGCTAAAATCATACTATTATGTGTTCTTGATTAATTAATTTAAATATTTTTTCCAAACTGTTTTAACAGATTTATCATTAAAGACTGAATTATTCTAACACTGTATTTTTTAAGTCCCATCTCAATCTCATCAGTCAAATGTACAGTTGCATATTCAATATCCATTTTAGAATATATTACTAACTAGCAAAATACCCGCGCTTCACAGCGGAGAAGTAGTGTGTTAAAGAAGTAATGAAAAAGAAAAGGAAACATTTTGAAAATAACGTAACATGATTGTCATTGTTTTGTCACTGTTATGAGTGTTGCTGTCATATATATACACACACACACACACACACACACACACGCACACGCACACATACAGTGGAACCTCGAGATACGAGTTTAATTCGTTCCAGCACTGAGCTTGTATAGCGAATTTCTCATATCTTGAACAAACTTCCCCATTGAAAATAATGGAAATCCAGTTAATTCGTTCCACACCCCCAAAAATATCAACATAAAAATCAATTTTTCTAACAAATAACACTGATAAATAATATATACAAGTGGAACCTCGGTTTGCAAGTAACTTGGTTTACAAGTGTTTTGCAAGACAAGCTAAATTTTTAAATTAATTTTGGCTTGATAAAACGAGCGATGTCTTGCAATACAAGTAGTATGGATACACTTTGTCTGCTGAGCTTCATGTGAGCATAACTGAGCTGATGGTGGTTCTCTCTCATGCCTCTCTCTTTGGCAATCGTTTCCTATTCCGATATTTTTGGATACGGTTATACGGCGAACTGCTACAGCGAAACAATGAAATCACAAGCGCACAAAGGCGTAGATCCTCACGCTACGGGAGAACAAGGAACACTGAGTGAGCTGACGGGCTGGCAGCGTCAGCTTGGGTGAATCCCCAAGTCGAGGCGGATCGGGAAACGCCTCAAGCATACCCACAGTCTGGCTCGTGGCTCTTTACGCGAGCCAATGCTCGTATTTAGATCCGAAATTTTCACTCATACTTTCCTCTTATCTTGAATTTCTCACATACAGAGGTGATCGTATCTCGAGGTTCCACTAAATAAATATATAAATTCTATATATATATATATATATATATATATATATATATATATATATATATATATATATATATATATATATATATATATATATATATATACACACTAATAAAAGGCAAAGCCCTCACTAACTCACTCACTCACCAACTTCCTGTGTAGGTAGAAGGCTGAAATTTGGCAGGCTCATTCCTTACAGCTTACTTACAAAAGTTCAACAGGTTACATTTCGAAATTCTACGCCTAATGGTCATAACTGGAAGGTATTTTTCTCCATTAACTGTAATAGAGTTGAGCTGGAAAGACATGGGGGGCGGAGTTGTGTGTGACATCATCACGCCTTCCACGTAATCACGTGAACTGACTGTCAACGCAGTGCGTAGAAAACCGCATGCCCACAGGTAATGCGGGATACAAGTTTAATGAGAGGACGCAGGATATAAACGAGTTTTGATCACTTTGTAACAAAGTTAAAATTGTAGGTGAAGGGGTGTGCTTATGCAAATTCCGAGAGACTGTGTTTGTGGGGATTGACAGTTAAGGCGGGTGGGGAAGTCACGTCATCATCTCCCCTCCCATTCATCTCATTTCGCTCTGAGCTGAGCTCCACGTTAACGCCTCTCCAAGCAACTTCAGACTGCCACCAAATATTCACAGAAAAATCCACAAGTTAATACGCACGCTGTCTCTAGAGTTTCTCCACACTGAATCCTCCAGGGACTACTTACAAAAGGTCACATTGACAATCGTGTTACGTTATTTTTAAAATCTTTCCTTTTCTTAGCACAAGCACAGCTGAGAAGCTTCGATGCATGTGCTCCATAACGCTGCTAAAAATAATGCATTTAATCACACTTTACATTACAAGCAAAGGGGAGCTTTTGTCAATGCATGATTTCCTGGTACACCGATTACATTGATCAGCGATCCCGATTCATTTTACCCTTGCACCACCTTAGTTTGAGAAGAAGTATGAAAAAATATGAGGTTAACACAGAAAAACAGATCACCAATTCAAGCTTTATGAATAATCGATTCGCCATCAATAATTGTTTTGGTAAAGCCATCTTCCTTCCATTTTATAATTTTTCCACCACTAGCCATGATTAAATGGACGGTAAAAAAGTAAGAGCAAAGCGAGGGTAACTTATTTAGGCAGGCATATATATGACAGCAACACTCATGACAATGTCAATCATGTTACGTTATTATTAAAATGTTTCCTTTTCTTTTCATTACTTTAACACACTACTTCTCCGCTGCGTAGCGGGTATTTTGATATATATATGTATATATATATATATATATATATCATATAATATATGAATGACCTCCAAAGAGCGCTGAGACTTTTGATATCATGAACGTGTCTGCAAAAACTGTGGTCTCCTGCCCTGCAAAAGTCGAGCAGCCAGCACGCGTGCATAGCTGTGCCGGCCTTTGAGACGCTGACTGCGCTTCTGCCTTAAGTCAAAGTGAGCACTTTTATTTTTTTCATCCTCCCCCTGCGCTATAGCCCAGACTAGTGCAAACACGGGACCCCTTTTCTACACCACGGCAAAATAATATTAAGGCGATTCACACTTTCTTTTGCACGTGATACGATTATGAGGTCCTCACCTCGGATTATGAAGACACACACAGGAGTGGAGGACTGACAGTGCCATCACAGCTGATTAATGGCGGGACGCCTCACCAGTCTACACAAGACCCACGCGACTGTCCCCAAAAGGCGATCATAACGCCAGCTTAACACATCTCTATACTATATAAAAGAAAAAGGCAACTTTCCTTTCTTTACACCTTTTTCCTTTTATCCCAAACCAAAGCCTTTCTCTCTTAACACTGCAGAGGACACAAAACTAATTTTCTTTAAATGCCGGTAAGGCACATTACCAGAGGCACAAATTTGAATGTTCACATAGAAAATGTAATTTCTATACCACAGCCGTCGTGTAGCGCCTTTCAAAAGGATCTACTACCAGAGATGATCCATATACATTTTAGCTGCTGTTAGTTACTTACCTGTTGTGTTACACAGTCTTTAAAATGTAGTTTACCCAAGAACCACTCCAGTAGTGCTCAATGTACCTGTACTTCTTAAAACGTTAATGTTTTACTGTTTAATAACTTAGACTATATTTTATTATTTTTCCCTTGCACTCAGTGACCAAAGCTATACACACACATATACACACACACACACACACACACACACACATACATACATACACATGTATAATTGGTGTGTGTGTATGTGTATATATATATATATGTATGTGTGTGTATATATGATGTAAATAGGTATGTGTATATATATATATATATATATATATATATATATATATATATATATATATATATATATATATATATATATATATACAGTCACCCTCGTTTATCGCGTTTAATCCATTCCAGACTCTGCCGCGATAAATGAATTTCCGCGAAGTAGAAACCATATGTTTGTATGGTTATTTTATATATTTTAAGCCCTTATAAACTCTCCCACACTGTTAACATTATTAGAGCCCTCTAGACATGAAATAACACCCTTTAGTCAAACGTTTAAACTGTGCTTCATTACAAGACAGAGATGGCAGTTCTTTCTCACAATTAAAAGAATGCAAACATATCTTATCTTCAAAGGAGCATCGTGAAGAGCAGATAATGTCAGAGAGAGCGCTCGCTAAGAAAAGCAAACAAAAAATCAATACATACCTTTAAGTATACAGAAGCACCGCCATAAAGCGGCATTTTGTAGAGGAGCGTCCTATCTTCTAGGCAAACAGCCACTGTGTAAACAGCCCTCTCTGCTCACACCCCGTCCGTCAGGCAGAGAGAAGCAAACAAAACAAGCGCCACGCGGGAAGCATATCTTTTAGCATTGAGGAGTTTTAGTTAATATGTAATACATGCTCTGATTGGGTAGCTTCTAAGCCATCCGCCAATAGCGTCCTTGTATGAAATCAACTGGGCAATCAAACTGAGGAAGCATGTAACCTAAATTAAAACACCCATTGTCCGCAGAAAGCGAACCAGCGAAAAATCCGTGATATATATTTAGATGTGCTTACATTTAAAATCCGATAGAGTGAAGCCCAAAAGTCAAGCCTTGATATAGCGAGGATTACTGTATATATATATATACATATATATATATATATATATACATATATATACACATATATATATATATATATATATATATATATATATATATATATATATATACACATATATACATATATATATATACACACATATATACATATATATATATACACACATATATACATATACACATACATATATATATATATATATATGTATATATATATATATATATATATATATATATATATATATATATATATATATATATATACACACACATACATATACATATATACAAACACACACACAAAGTGATCCCGCGCTATATTCCGCTTCGAATTTCGCGGCTTCACTCCATTGCGGATTTTAAATGTAAGAAGCATATCTAAATATATATCACAGATTTTTCGCTGGTTCGCTGATTTTTGCGGACAATGGATCTTTCAATTCATGTTACATGCTTCCTCAGTTTGTTTGCCCAGTAGATTTCAAACAAGGGACCTGTTCCGCCGTGACGGGTTACATCTGAATCGGAGGGGCACCAATGTATTGGGGAGACGTATGTGTAGGCTAGTCGAGGATTGTTTAAACTAGGGAATGGGGGGGCAGGGAGTTTAGGACAGGCCAGATTTAGATCTATACATGGAAGAACAAACAATGGTGTAGAAATAAAAATGCATAGTAATGTAAATTTTAAGCAAACACGTAAAGATAGAAGGATTAACACATTAAAAATAGCTTGCCTTAATGCTAGAAGTATCAAAAATAAGGTAAGTGAGTTGGAGTTGTATGTAGCTGAGCATAATTATGATATTATAGCAATAACGGAAACCTGGCTAAATAACAAAGATGGGGATGAGTGTAACATAGAGGGATACACATTTTTTAGGAAGGATAGACAGAACAGAAAAGGAGGTGGGGTTGCTGTTTATGCCAAACAGGGATTAAATGTAAGTCATCTTCAGTTGGATGATGAGCCCAATCTTAGTGAGGACATGTGGCTTCGCCTGGAAAATATTAGGGAAAAAGGTCTCATTTTAGGAGTGTGTTATAGACCACCCAATTCAGACAGTAATTTCAACACACATCTTTTAGTAATATCAAAAGGCAAGTTTACAGGGGGATATTATAGTCATGGGGGACTTTAATTATCCAAATATTAACTGGGATAACCTTACAGATGGAGGAGCACAAGAGCAGGAGTTTTTAGAAGTAATCAGCGACTGTTTTTAACACAGCATGTTAAAGCACCAACAAGGGGTGAAGCCTATCTGGATTTAGTATTCTGTAATAATCAGGATAGAATTGAGGGTGTAGAGGTGATTGAACCACTAGGGTCAAGTGACCATAATGTAATACAATTCTCAGTATTTTGTAAGAGTACAGATGCAAAGACTAAAATTGTTAAGTTGAACTTTAGTAGGGCTAATTTTGAGCAGATGCGACAAAGTCTAAGTAGGATAGACTGGGATAAGCTTTTAAATGTGGAGACAGTCGAGGAGCAGTGGAACAGGTTTAAAATGTTTTACATGTAATGCAGGACAGATACATACCTAAATTTGGAAGTAATAGGAAACTAAAAAACTCCACGATGGATTAATAAAGATTTAAAAAGAAGTTGCAAAGGAAAAACTGCTGTATAAGGCATATAAGACTAATGACTGCAAAGAGAACCGTAGCGTATGAGAAAATGAGGGCAACCATTAAGAAGGATATCAGAGAGGCTAAAAGACAGTTGGAGAGGAATATAGCAGATAAGGCGAAAGAAGACCCCAAGAGATTCTTTCAGTATTTTAGTAGTAAAAGAACAGTTAAGGAGGAGGTCAAGTTCATCAGGAATAGTAAAGGGAATTAAAAGATACAGACAATGAAATAGCAGATGCCCTAAACTTACATTTTTCTGAGGTGTTTACAAGTGAGCAAGTGGATAACCTGCCAGAGGTAAACACAACTACTAAGGAGGTACTGAGGGATTTGGAAATTGTAGAGGGAGAAGTGCTGCTCAGATTAAATAAGATGAAATCAAACAAATCACCAGGCCCAGATAATATTTATCCTCGTGTTCTTAAGGAGGCTAGTGAGTACATATATAAACCCTTGACACATATTTTTAGGAAGTCACTGTGCACTGGAGAGATTCCAAAGGACTGGAAAATGGCAAATATCATCCCATTATATAAAAAGGGTGACAGGGCAGATCCAAGCAACTATAGGCCAGTAAGCTTAACAAGCATCACAGGAAAATTAATGGAAGGAATTATTAAGGATAAGATTGAGCAACACATGACAAGGACAGGAGTTATTCTGAACAGTCAGCATGGGTTCAGAAGAGGGAGGTCGTGTTTTACTAACATGTTGGAATTCTATGAGGAGGCAACAAAAGGATACGATCAAAGTGGAGCTTATGATATTATTTATCTGGACTTTCAGAAAGCATTTGATAAGGTGCCACATGAGAGGTTGGGCATCAAGTTAAAAGAAGTGGGAGTTCAGGGTGATGTTTTTAGATGGGTGCAGAATTGGCTCAGACACAGGAAGCAGAGGGTGATGGTGCGAGGAACCTCATCAGAACTGGCGATGTTAAGAGTGGTGTTCCACAGGGGTCAGTGCTAGGGCGCTGCTATTTTTAATATATATAAATGATTTAGATAGGAATATAAGTAACAAGCTGGTTAAGTTTGCAGATGATACCAAGATAGGTGGATTAGCAGATAATTTGGAATCCGTTATATCATTACAGAAGGACTTGGATAGCATACAGGCTTGGGCAGATTTGTGGCAGATGAAATTTAATGTCAGTAAATGTAAAGTATTACACATAGGAAGTAAAAATATTAGGTTTGAATACACAATGGGCGGTCAGAAAATCGAGAGTACACCTTATGAGAAGGATTTAGGAGTCATAGTGGACTCCAAGCTATCAACTTCCAAACAGTGTTCAGAAGCCATTAAGAAGGCTAACAGAATGTTAGGTTATATAGCACGATCTGTGCAGTACAAGTCCAAGGAGGTTATGCTCAACCTTTATAATGCACTGGTGAGGCCTCATCTTGAGTACTGTGTGCAGTTTTGGTCTCCAGGCTACAAAAGGACATAGCAGCACTAGAAAAGGTCCAGAGAAGAGCGACTAGGCTGATTCCAGGTCTACAGGGGTTGAATTATGAGGAAAGATTAAAAGAGCTGAGCCTTTACAGTTTAAGCAAAAGAAGATTAAGAGGTGACATGATTGAAGTGTTTAAAATTATGAAGGGAATTAGTACAGTGGATCGAGACTTGTATTTTAAAATGAGCTCATCAAGAACACGGGGACACAGTTGGAAACTTGTTAAGGGTAAATTTCGCACAAACATTAGGAAGTTTTTCTTTACACAAAGAACGATAGACACTTGGAATAAGCTACCAAGTAGTGTGGTAGACAGTAAGAAGTTAGGGACTTTCAAAACTCGACTTGATGTTTTCTTGGAGGAAACAAGTGGATAGGACTGGCGAGCTTTGTTGGGCTGAATGGCCTGTTCTCGTCTAGATTGTTCTAATTCTAAGGGACGCCATTGGCGGATGGCTGAGAAGCTACGCAATCAGAGCACGTATTACATATTAAATAAAACTTCTCAATGATATACGATATGCTTCCCTGCGCTGCTTTGCACACTTAAAAGCTCTAATAGCCCGTATTGATTTTTCATTGTTTGCTTTTCTCTGTCTCTTACTCTCTCTGAGAAATACTGGCAGATACTTATCCATCATGTAATACCATCAGGGAGGTGTATGACTGGCCCCATTATCTGCTCCTGACGGAGGGGGTGTGAGCAGTGGGGCTGTTTGCTTAGAAGATACGGACGCGCCTGTAAAAAAAAATGCTGAAAGACTACCTTCACATTGATCCCTTCATTGCGCCGCTTTATCGCGGTGCTTGCATACTTAAAAGCGCAACAGCCCTATTGATTTTTGATTGTTTACTTTACTCTCTCTCTGATATTCTCCGCTCCTAACGCGCACCTTGAAGAGGAACATATGTTTGCATTCTTTTAATTGTGAGAAAGAACGGTCATCTCTGTCTTGTCATGAAGCACAGTTTAAACTTTTGACTAAAGGGTGTTATTTCATGTCTAGAGGGCTCTAATAATTTTAAAAAACGTGTTTAGAAGGTGGTAAACAGGTTTTCACACAAACACACATATATATAAATAAATAAACTTGAAAAGATATATTTTTTCGAATCTGAATGCGCATTTTAGATCGACTTAACTCGCACTACATCGAGCCCCGTGCTACTGTGCTCTAGCCTGCCTGCCTCAATAAGTCGCCATCGCTTCGCTCTTACTTTTTTACAGTTCATTTAATCATGGGCCTCTCTACAGTTTTGTTTATTTTCGGGTTGTAATGTTCATTACATTTACGTAGGGCTGGGCAAAAAATCGATTTCATCGATTTATCGATTTTGTAGTTTAAAGCGATTTTTATTTTGCAAACTCGAGTTTTTTGCCACAATAGTTTTTTCGGACTTTTCCGCGTTTCTGTTGGTTACCGTAGCGCGATATGAACCAGCCCCCTCCCCGCCTAACACAGTCAAAACAACATGGCAGCGTGTAGCAGAGAACTACTTCCAAAGAAAGGCACAGTTAATTCCGTAATTTGGAACTGGTTTGGTTTTGATGCAGCAGACGAAACACAGAAGAAGCCTTGCTGCAAAATATGTTTCAAGGCTGTTGCTACTGGAAGCAGCAGTACAACAAATCTTTTCCAGCACCTGAGGAATAAACATCCCGAAGAACGGGAGAAGTGCAGCCGACTCCGTAGCGAAAACGGCTCCTCTAGCACACCTGCTAAAAAGCAAACTACGCTTCCAGAGAGCTTTACAAACTGTGTACCTTATGATAAGAACGGAGCGCGATGGAAAGCGATTACAGAGGCGATCACGTTTTATATTGCCACAGACATGCTGCCAAGTTATTCTGTCGAAAAGCGAGGCTTTATTGATGCGAGGTACGTTGTCCCCAGTCGCAAGTATTTCGCCGATGTAGCGCTGCCTCACATGTACAATACAACTCGGGAAAAGATCCGCAGTGAGCTGGAGGAGATGCAGATTTACTCAGCCACAACGGACCTGTGGTCCAGCCGGACGATGCAGCCATATCTGAGTCTGACGGTTCACTACATCAACACTAGTTGGACTCTGCGCAGCATCTGCCTTCAGACAGCGTATTTCCCCGACAACCACACTGGTGACATAATTGCCCATGGCTTAAAAGACGCTCTCAGCTCCTGGGGACTTTCGGAGGAACGACTCGTCTAGATGACAACTGATAGTGGCACCAACATCATAAAAGCCCTTAAGGACAACAACTGGCCCAGCTTGCAGTGTTTTGGCCACAGACTCCACAACGCTATAGGTAAGAGTTGGTGTAAGAATAAATAGGTGCACATACTTGCACATTGTAAAGTACTGTTTGCTTATAATTTAATAGCCAGAACATGGTATATATTTCAACTGGTTTACACACATAGACTGGGTTACATAAATAAACCTGACTTTTCCTTAATCTGCATTCATTATACATTATGTATTAAACTGTGTTACAGCTATTAAAATTGTGATAAAAGTACAAAACAATTTTGAAAACTCACATAATCAAATATATAGTTTAAGCTTGGAGTGACAAAAAATATACTAAATATCTTTTCACATTTATGACAGAGAATGGTGTGAAGGATCCAAGGATCGATCGGGCCATAGGGGTCTGCAAAAAAGCTGTATCAGCCTTCTCCTACAGCTGGAAAAAAAGGCGAGACATGACAGAGGTGCAGGCTGAGCTTGGACTTCCCCAGCATCTTTTGATCTCAGAATCCCCAACACGTTGGGGGTCTCGTCAAAAGATGATTGAGCGCTTTCTTGAGCAAGAGAAGGCAATAACTCATGTCCTGGGTGCGGACAAGAAAACGCGTCATCTTGTTCCCACGTGGCAAGATTTGGAAGTATTAGAAGCCACCAACAAAGCAGTAAAACCTCTCCAGGACTTCACTGATGCACTGTCAGGGGAATCATATGTCAGTGTGTCATGCATCAAACCAGTGCTGCATTTGTTTAAAATAAGTCTCCTCCTGCCAGAGGAGAAAGATTTGGAGCTAACAAAAACAATCAAAGCTAACATCATGCGTTACCTCGAAAGTAAATACTGTGATTTGGAGAAAGAGGAACTTTTGGACATGGCCACACTTTTAGACCCGAGGTTTCCTTACAACCTACATTGATGCAAGCAAACTGGAAGTTGTCAAAAAAAGAGCGGTGTCTGAGATCTCTGCTCTCTGCAACTCTACCACAGAGGAAGCTGGTTCCTCAGCTGTTCAAGAGAACACCCCACCAAAAAATAAAATGTCTCTGGGTGCCTTCTTTAAAAACAGTGCACCATCCACCATGCCACACCCACAATCTGAGAAAACAAAAATTGAGACTGAGCTTGCAACGTATTTCCTTATTCCAGACATAGAGCCAGACACAGATCCTCTTGAATGGTGGAAGCTGCATCAGCCCAACTTTCCAAGGCTAAGCTTACTGGCTAAAAAATATCTTTCTATTCCAGCCACTAGTGCCCCCTCAGAGAGGGTATTTAGTGTGGGTGGGGGAATAGTTACCTGCAACCGGGCCTGCCTTAAGCCAGAGGTTGTGGACAGGCTCATCTTTCTTGCAAAAAATGTTTAGAATGAGCATGCACAATGTTTCAGAGATCTAACAAGCACGTGTTTTGTTGTTATAGATAAAAGTTTACATTTGTTCATTCTTTGAGCAGGCTATATATCTGCCACAGGCATGTTTCATTTTTTATATTCACACTATACTGAGAAGAGTTTATTTTTTTTAATTGTAATGTTATATGTTACAACATTTGTAATTATCTGATTTCTTGAACAGAAAATTTAAGCTACTGTGAAGCTGTTGCACTTTTGCTTAAACCTGGGTTAAAGCTTAAAATTGTTGAATGACAGAGCCTCATTTACTTTTTGTTTTGGGATTCTACGCATTTTAACTCTTGAGGACAATCATAGCAATAAAGTTGCACTTTTGACACTATATCTGATGTCTGCAGCCATTTTTTAAGTGCATTGGAAAAAAAAAATCGAAAATCGAATCGAAACTCGAATTTTTCTTTAAAAATCGAAGATTTTTTTTTTAGGCAAAATCGCCCAGCCCTACATTTACGTATCATCTGGTTCATTGGCGGACCGTGCCTCTCACACCTAGGCCTTCAGTACTGCTCCGTCTGAATCAACCCGCCCGTCAAAAACTCATTTATGGTTATAAAAACCATCTTAATATGCAGAAATACAGTATAAAGAGCCGTTGCATTGCAGATAGATAACTCTTGTAGCCACAATAAATGCCTTTATTGAATAGGCAAACCAGGTGTGAACAAGTTCCTTTCTACTGCAGCCATAGCCGCAACACGCATAAAAAACATCAATAATAGCTCATAAACTTGCAATATTATTTAGGAAAATCGCAACATTTTACTCACCAAAAATTTGGATTATTTGTAAACACAATCCATCCTTCTTTCTCTCCTCAAAAACAGTTCAATCACTCTGTCGTATGGATTATCTGTGCGCCTCAGTTCCATCAAAAAGTCCCTTTCTATCGCCATCGAAGCTAATGCTGAAAGTCGAACCTGCGGGTTCTATCCAATCAATGGGTCTGAATACGGTGACAGTGACGGCGCCGTACGCCTGCTAGAGGGCCGTACTGACACCAACTCAAAATCTGATTGGTTGAAGCAACAGGTTAATAAACATTTATTCTGTGTTAGAGTGCCTGCACAACGGATTGTGAAGGCCTCTCTGCCTGGCAACAAATGATGGCTGAAATGTGATTGGTTAAATGCTTTAATATGAAAATACATGCCTGGAAGCAGCGCAATCATCGGAAAAGCTATGAAAGGAAGCGGACAGACTATTTGGAATTATTTAATAAGTATTCATGGACAAAATATAATTAACATCAGTTTGTGATTCAGATATTTTTTACTTATGACTATGCTAAGCACAGTCCTTCACCTGCGAATATTTACCTTATATGGGCAGGCACTCAATTGAGGCGTGACGATGCGAGACGCAACCCCGCCTCCCACGGCCAGCGAGTTGCAGTCTATTACAGTATACAGTATGGACGAAAAAATAGGTTCCAGTTATGACCATTACAAGTAGAATTTCGAAATGAAAACTGCCCAACTTTTGTAAGTAAGCTGTAAGGAATACGCCTGCCAAATTTCAGCCTTCCACCTACATGGGAAGTTGGAGAATTAGTGATGAGTGAGTCAGTCAGTGAGTATGTGAGTCAGTCGGTCAGTCAGTGAGGGCTTTGCCTTTTATTAGTATAGATTAAAAATTAACATTTAAAGCATAACAAAAGCTTAACAGTGCAACATATGCCACTCTGAAAACGTAATGCTGGAAAAGATTGCATATCAAGTTAAAAATGAAATTCCCTAATATCAGACAAAAGCACATTTTTGAAGCACAACAGCATTTGGAGTCTTACATACCGATGCCTTTAGATTGAATTGCTTTTGATTCAGCCATGTACCAACATTGTTACTGTGCACCTAAACTATCAAGATTAAGACACTGGTGGGTGTGTAGGGGGAAGTGGCTTGAATTCATTGAGAATATGCCTGTATATCTGCAGGGGAAATTACAAGACTTTCATTAATTTAGTTTAAATTGAGGTTGTATGTACGTATGTATATCTTATTTTTCAGGATGAAATTATTTAGCCTACATTTGATCTGAGCAGTCTTGACAATTTAAAAATTAAGTGATTGAAAAATATTATATTTGAACTGCTGGTTATTTTTATTTGCCATTTACACTGAAAAAGGTTAATTATAAATAAGGTGCAATTTGAGATGACACTGGAAAAAGACATCTGAAGTAAGTGATCTTAAACTAACTAGCCTCAGAACTTGCAGTAAGATGTGACAGTAAAGGAAATGGAAATTGACTATTTTAATAACGTGCCACTTGACTGTAAACAAGCTGTACCCGAGGGTCTCAAGTTCAATTCTGAGGAATCAATTTTTGCTTTAAATGGGACACTAACTTCTAACTTAAACTGTAAAATAACAGCTTGCATAATTGTGTTTTATTAATTTTTTATATTGCAAATGCAGCAATCATTTTTGTATATTTCATGGAAATGTTTATCATTATTTTTGGTATCTTTATCACTTTATGATGATTTTCTGGTTATTTAAGTCACTAATTACTAATTAACACATTAGCGAGTTAATAACAAAGTGTTTAGCATTCAGCTTTGTTTTTTTCCCTGGTTCCTCTTCTGCTTGTCATTAATTTCAGTCTTTTTCATTTAACCTCAACTCTATCACTATTCTTATCAACAACTCTTGAATCTCCACTAAAGAAACCTTTCAGCTTTTGTATCAGTGCTGAGAGATGCTTTAGCTCTAAGCATCTAAGGAAAGGAACCAGACTATTATTAGCCTAGTAGAGTTATCTTGGAATATTAGATTCAGATATAAATGTATGCACTTTAAATTTATAGCTACTGTATGCCTGAATAGTAGAATGATATTTTTACTTGCATATCATCTCAGAAGTGTGACAATAAAACAATAACAAATAAAGAAAACCTTTAAAATATATTTGCATTTCTGTGAAACAACACACGCTTATGACTCATACACCATTACTCAAAACATACACATGCAAACTGCAGCTTAAACGAACATAACCCTTGAAAAACAGGAATCCCTTTCTGCCTAAAGAGACTTATTCAAAGACAAAGTATTTTGACACCTTATTCTACAATATCTGCTTGTCCTACTTTCAGAAACTGCTATATTTATCCCTGACAAAAATGATTTTTTTGTTGTTAAGTACTTGAAATTGTGTATTATAGTGTTGTGCATGTGCAGACATTAACAGCAGGTCATTTTCCTCAGTGGGCTCATAGATAAAATGACTCTTAGAGTCCTTACAAATTACAAAAACTAAATATACTAAAGGCTGCACAGTGAATTTTCCTTAATTATTATTTCATCCTCATATTATCTATTATTAATTATGATAAAAATCTAACTATTCAAAAATACAAACAGGCTTAATCTAAAATAAATAAGGCTCCTGATGTTTAAATTGCAATTGTTCACATAAACTTTTAAATATATTTACATACTGTATTTATATACAAATATACAGTATATTCGTCTCGAGCAGAAGAGACTGCATGGGGACATAATCCTGGTCTTCAAAATTTTCAAAAATATTCATAAAGTAGATCCAAGAGAATTCTTTCATCTTAAGGGTAAATCGTGCATTTAAGGACACTAATGGCAAATAAGGGAATGTGCATTTAGAACTGAATCCAAGAAACACTTTCTTATCAAAAAGAGTTGTGGAATTCTGGAACAAACTACCAAGCCATGTAGTAGAAGCAAAAACCTTGACACCCTTTAAAGAAGTATCTGTATGAGATATTAGGACAGCTTAGCTGTTAGCTCAACAGAAAAGCTTAATAGACTAAATGGTTTCCTCTTTGTCAAATTTCCTATGTTTTATAACATCTGCCACTCCCACAACATTTCTTCATCACAAACCAAATTGTGTAGTACTGAAAACTTTGCTTTTTTCTCTGGAAAATTTCCAAACATCGGAAATAACTTTGTTGGCATTTAAGGTCTATATGGAGATGTGGCATACCTGAACTTCAACCAACAAAGTATTAAATACTGTGTAAGCAATATTTACACAAGCATTTGCGGGTGATGTGTACAAAATTCAGGGCAGCAGAAAAACGTGCATGTAATATACATGGTATATGAAAAATGAAAGAACTCTCAAATTGCAAGAGATGCAAATTCTTTCACAATGGATAGCTTTTCTTCTGTTTGCAAGGTCAAAAATATGCACATTCATTATCCTCATCACTACATTATATGCATTGTACTTCCAGATGAGCATTCATTGGTTATCAACTTTAATGTACACAAGCTCGCCCCTACAACTAAAGAGTGCTGGACTAGCTGGAGTGAGTCAAGTGGTATGCCACATTAAATGGCTGCCTTCATGGGAGCAAACCGCAGACTGCCTCCAAGTCACAAAGATTATGTACAGTAAATAAAGGCTATGACTGAGCATCACTGAAAAAAGTAAGTAATGAGACATGGCCTTTATGTATACTAAGCTTAAATAGATTGTTCGAATTTTATGGTTGGTATAAAATTATGTGTACATGTTTGCAAGAACATAAATTATAAATGATTGTGATCTTTTCAGTTAGTATTCTAAAGTCCATTTCAACTATTATTACATTTGCTACCTTGTAATGATTAGACAAAAAACATGATAATTACTACTGTTAAGTATTCAGTTGTTTGGTTTTAGCATGATGCAACTATTGCTTCGTGTCTTTAAATCTTATGTGACCAGTCACCAAGGTACTGTACTATGTAAAAAAGAGTTTGAGTATCTCAGGCCCTTTTCTGGGTTTATTCCTTTTGAAACTTGCCAACAGCAAAGGTTCATTTGCTCTTCTGCCACCTACAACTCTCTCTGGGCAAATTCTGGCTCTGTAGGTTTTCAGCTACCCAATTCAATATTTTCTGCGTGACATTGATTTGAACTGTTTAGATTGTACAATTTCATCCCTTCACCTTCTGGTGTTTGGTATGTCTGGTCTCTCTACAAATAAGTTTATACAGGTTTAAGTAGTTGTAGTTCTAGAAGCATGCAGCCCATTAACTACTGAGGTAGAGGTGAGTATTACAGAGTGTATAAGTAAACAAGGTCAAAAGCTAAAGGGTACAGGTTATGGGGCATTTCTTCTTGTTTCTGATAGTAAAGAACCTAAGAGGCTAGTGTCATGCCTTTCATAACAGGAACACAGATTGTGTTCATTAAAGGCATTTTTTTTTTTTTACAACAGTGCACACTGTTTCTTTCACTCATTGACTGTTATATTAGAAAGACGCAAGAAACTGACTTGAAGAATTAAGATGAACTCTGGTTAAGGGAAAGAAATCCTATTCCAGCAAGGCAATTATTCAATGCAAAATATTGCCACATTTATGAACAAGAGTTACTGTAGTCTGTCTAGAGTGCTAAATAATTAAATAAGTTATTAACGTCTGCCTGGGGCAATTAACTTGTAGTGACTTAATCTGCACAAACTTCAAGGAACTGGTATAGTTCCTGATCTTCATCTTAATATTGGTATAGTGTATAGTGTATTTAAATGACAGATTAAAAAATGTGGAATCTTATTTACTCAGCTTTTCTTTCTGGCTTTGGTATTTTATTGCTTTAGAGTAGCTCATTATACTTGAACAATACCTTATGTGAAATAAAAAATTAAAAACGTCAAAGATAGCTATCTTTATCAATAACGTTTATTGCACTATGCTGTACTGCTTCAGCAATGACAACAGCCAAGCATATATACTATGACCAAATATCTCAGCTTTAAACATATGCAGAGACTTATGAACTCCTATTCTTAAAAAATAAATAAATAAATAAAACCATATTGAATAATGTTTTCAGCTTCTCTACTAAAAGGTTTTATAAATATTACTTTTAGAAAAAAATTGTGTGTATTATATATTATATACACAATTTTGATTGTATTTTGCCAACAATTCTAAGAAAACATTAAAAGTATGAATTTTATTGTACTTATTCTATGTACACAACAATAAAGTTGACTTCAAATAGAAATGGAGACAAGCTCAAGCATCTTTTTTCCAATATATCTCTGTCTCTCACTCCATTTTAATTTTTATATTCAATAGCAGAGATAAAGAGAACTTTTATATCTAAAAAAAGCCATAGGATTTAAATGATAGGAATGTGTTCTGGAAACTTTGAAAGCAACAACAGAAAAAAAATAAACATAATTAGAATTCATATAAAAACCAACAAAAAAGAAAGATTTAAATACCAATAATTAGTTTTTCAGTTTGCATGTAATTTATAAGCATGGATGATGTAACAACTATTAGTAACTATCATGACCAATGATTCTAGTGTGCCATAAAAAAAAAAAAAAATTAATTGGGTATAAACCATCAACTGCCTGGCATGGTCGGCTTTTATACCATCTTGTACATAATGCAGTTTAAACCCTTTGTGTTTTCGGAGAGGATCAATGGGTATTTTTTGTGCCTTGTCTCATTTTTCAAGCCATTTTTGCCCAACAAAACAACTTCACAAATGGGAACAAATAACTGAGGATTGAAACAAAATTGTGGATAAATGAGGACAAGAAGAGAGAAATATGCCCAGATAGTTGAAATGCAGGAAGATTAGTTACACTGAGATTAACTAAATGAAAGGATTAAGGCTACAGCACAGGTTTGCATATGTTTCCTGGATAGGACAAATGTTATGCTGTGTCTTATTACTGAAGGCAGGGAGGAAGGAAGCTGACAGACTTTAGTTAGAGATGTGTACTCGAGTTCAGCTAAACACAAATCACCCAAACACATATACATTTTTTTATCCCTAAAAATTGATATATGGAAGTTTTGTTTCTTAGTAGATACCTACTGCAATAGATGCACCATGCTACCAAACTTCAGCTTCTTAGCTAAACAGTAAATGGGAAATAAAAATGCTTGTCATAAAACAAATATCTTATTAACATTCTATTGCAATTGTGACTTGTTCCTTTAAGCAATATGCATTATGGACACATTTTGTGTACACGATTCATATTTTAAGAGAACTTTAGCATTTTTATGGACACTGAACAATAAGCCTACAAAATTTCATTTCTTAAATAAAACAAAAAAAAAAAAACAAAAAAGATAGCATCTGTGGTCTGCAATTTAATTATACAAATACCCAGACCTTTTTTTTAAAAAAAAAATATGTTATACACACACACACACACACACACACACACACACAGATTTGGAATCCCTTAATTCACCACGAAATTCATTGCATTCTAAAATACTACTGTCTTATTCTCCTATATCCCAAACCCCCTGTAACTGTAATATTCAATTACCACCACCGTTTCTCAATGTATTAAATTCAGATATCTACGTTAGTACTGTGATCTGATGCAGAGGTGAAATGTACCAAATTATTGAGGGAGGGGGAGAAAAAAAACAAAACAAAACCAAAACCATGCGCATTCAGTATTCAGCTGATTGAGTAAATCTAAAAAAAGTTCCTGGTTACATATGTCACACTGTTTCTGTTGCTCTGTTCTGATGATTGTAGAGGACATGGTCAAACAGCACCTTCTACGCTATAGGGAATGAGCGATGTGTCATACTTCATTACATTGTAGGGGCGAGGATGCCAACTTTAGAGGATTGTACTGGCTGATTTACAATGAGGAACATGTAGTGACATACATAAATATTTCTGTGATATACGAGAGCATAACAAACAAATTAATGCAGAATAAAAGAACCAGAATGAACGGATTCAGGAATATGATAAAAAGCTAAAGCCCACTAATGAGATGAATGTACCAAAATGAAAGCTTCCATTCTAAGTCGGATTATATTTATTACAGAGAACAACAATACTTACTAATATTTAAAGTAATATGTAGAACACTGCAAATAAGGTCTATCCTGTCTTTAAAATGGCAATGTTTCTCACAACTGTGATTCATTGATTGTCTCTGTCAAAACAGAGCAACAGACAAAATGTCAGGAGAATTGATGTATAAATTGTGACCTGAGGTTTGATAATTTGCAGATTATTTTCCTCCTGCTTATATACTGATACAGAACTACATAAATGATCAACCAAAATTCCACCAGAACACTAACAAATTAACATATGTTCCAGGTGCTATGCATTGGCTGTCTCTGCCACTAAGCTCTGAGAAACTCACTTTCAGTATGAGTTCAAGATTTTATTTGCTTTAATTACAGACATTTGGGAAATGGGAAAAAGTATGCCACATACAAAACTGAGCACACTACGTTTTACACAAAAATATTCATTTTGTTAAGTCAGGTCAGGATTGCTCTTACCTCAAAAGAAAAGTTATGCTTGGGACAAACAATTACGCATTGTGTATGGCTGAGGCTACTTAGAAAAATATGGCAATAAATAATTTGAAAATTAAGTGATGCTTTAAGGACTGTGGAACACTTCAATTAGTGGGGGTGTTTTCTTGCCACAAACTGTAATGACATCAAAATAAAAGACATAATCTGATTGTTTGAAATTCCTGTATTTTTATCTGGTGTATCAGCTTACTGAATAAAAAAATAAAATAAAAAGGTTAAAAGTATTTACCTATTTTAGTTTTACAGGCACAGAAACCTTTAAGTACTACTTTGTTAGCATTCACCAATATTCCAAGACATGAGCACATACATTTGTATATGGGAGGGGGAAATAACACAGAAAATAATGCCCATAAAGTCATGTCAATCAAGCAACTTTTCTTTTGAAGTAAAAAGCATTACCTACTGAGAAATACAGATTAGAGAGTTTTGATTTATTGACAAAAATACTGAAAAATTACAAATTGTTTCTAAGGACAGAAAATTCAGTTTCTGCACATATAAGGCACAGAATGCCAGCACCAGACAGGGTCATTTTAAGTCAATTCTAGAGGAGTTTGTATCATCAATATACAGACTGACCATGTCCACTTTAACATACAAAAAGTGTGTATATACTGTATGTAAAAATCAGCTTTTATTGGGTTTCCTTTGAAATACATTGTGTTTTCACTCACTGCCATGTATTTTAAACCTATTATTATCTATTTACATTGCAAAATGTTGTTTATGGGGGTGTGCCCATTTGACTGGCTATACATGGATATATAAAATATCATTTTCATATCATTTTTAGATAGTACCCTTCATAACAAGCACTGCACAAAACAAATTGAAAAGATGTAAAATACTTCATTGTCAATAAAAATATTCTATGTGCTGTATGCAGCAAAATATGCATACAGATAAAAGCATGTTACTGTTTGATACTGTCAAAAACACAGTGCTTAAAGCTTTGTTTTTTAATTCTATTGTAATAAAGTGTAGGCACAGAAGAAAATGCTTATTTTATTTCCAAATTATGCTCACAAATATTATGCTTACTATTTTAAGCAAACATTCATTGGTGATTAAACACAATATTGTCTGTTTGCTATCAAATCAAGAAATGGACCCAACCTGTCCTTTTTTTCCCCAAACGGATCCCAGAGTATGTTTATGTTCAGATGTTTTGTATATTTGAATAGCTAGGTCTATCCCTATACCCTTTGGAAGCCATAGGTGGAGATGTATTAAATGTGGCAATATGGTCAATAAAGAGAAGCCTCACATAACTGTTCTTATTTTTCAGATGGGCCATGGTCAGGTGGATTGTTTCTGATACAGCAACATCGGTGACAGCTATAGGGCGATAGTCATTGACAGCCTAAATTTACAAAGGTGGCTCAATATTAACAAAAACCAGAGTCATATTCGGATACTTCTGAAACAGACACAGTCTTCAGACAAGCTGAAATGCTAAAATTATTTAAGCAGTTAGAATAACTGGGATTGATGGTGGAAAAAAACATCTAAAATTGTCTTTTTTTAAAAATAAACACTACTGACAAAATGGACCACTATACATTTGTCATTCAACTAAATGTGTTCCGCTCTTTAATGGCTAGTTAAAAACAGTAAGTGCTGAGAAATGTTTCTAAAAGTACCATAATCACTGACTATTAAATATAAGTGCTTAATGAACAGTAGGCAGATTACTAGTTTAATTCTAAGTTGAAAATATTCTCTTCAGGCAATATACCCTTTCATAAGCAAAATATCTTACAGAGATAGTTTAACTGGACACAGATGAATGGTAAAGTAAAAAAAATTGAAAAAGACAGAGCCCCTTAGTACAACAAACATCTATGTGCTTCCTTTTACTGCTTTTAAAAATAACAATGAGGAATTAAAAAAAAAAAAAGTGACAAGCAGCAACAAGGCCAAAACAACCCCTCCCTTTCCTTTATGCCTTTGCGAACTTTTAGACATTCTTAAGATGACAATAATATTTGATATCTGCCTTTTTCCTTGATGCTGAAAACGTAGTAACAGCTTTTATTTAGGGCAGCAGTAGCCAGAATAACTATTAGTTCAAAGCAAGTTTTATTAAGATAACTTTTAATAACAGTAAACCTCAAAGCCTGGCCAATACAATGTGAAACTGTGCATGGGAAAAATTTTAAATTCTCACGTAACCCCTTTTTTATAATCCACACGACACTTATCCATTTGTATAGTCAAAGCATGCAAAATGTGTGCATTTTTTGTTAAAATATCATTAATAGTAACTTTCCTAAAAGCTTACCATTGAGTTTAAACAGGAAAGATGTCACTCCCATAATATCGTGGATTTGAAATGAAGATCTACATTTCCCCCTTATTCATTGGTCAAATGTCCTATCTTTAATTGTAACTGTTGTGCCTTTGGCTTTATAACATGCCCGAGTTTTTACTTGCTACAACTGTAGCTGGCACTTCCTATGTAGAGTTTTGTCTAGATATTCCGATTTTCCTTCCACATTCCAAAGATACGCATGTTAGATTATCCAAAAACTTTAAAATTACCACCATATAACTAAAGCTATGTCCACATTACAACATTCTCATTTAAAAATGGCTTTTTTTTTTTTTTTTAAATACAAAATATCTATGCCTACACTAGTGTTATCACATCATTTATAAACTTATCTAAGGCCACACTAATACGGCCGAGAATGCATAGGACACAGACATTCACCTGAACTGGGCATGTGTGCATCGGCAGAAATATCCTTGAAAGGATAGTAACACAGGATTTACAGTAATTGGAAATCCTTTATATTATTCTTCCTTTGCACATACATGCAACATTCAAATAGTACAAATGGAATTTAGATACTTACAGAACAACACAAAAAGAGCCATGAAAAGAAACTCCTCTAAGTCCACTACGGCGAAATGTGTTTATTCTTCCATGAAGGGTGACTAATCAGGAAATGTGACTTTGAAATAATTAGGATACAGACATGGAAGGGCTACATAATAAGCATGAACAAATCAGAGCAATATTAAGAGTCTGTGTTTTTTTTTTTTTTGTTTTGTTTTCTTTTTTTAAGAAGCGAAGGTTTCACCTGTACACATTATAACACTGAACTAGTGTTTTCAGAATTATACGGCTTTGGTGTCAGATTTATAAAGCTTCTGTATGAACAAAGAGAGGCCTGAAATCTGTGTACACAACTTTCGATACAAACATCAATATATACAGTAATGCCTCGCTACATCGCGCTTCGACTTTCGCGGCTTCACTCTATCGCGGATTTTAAATGTAAGCATATCTAAATATATATCACAGATTTTTCCCTGGTTTGCGGATTTCTGCGGACAATGGGTCTTTTAATTTATGGTACATGCTTCCTCAGTTTGTCAAGGGACGCTATTGGCAGATGGCTTAGAAGCTACCCAATCAGAGCATGTATTACATATTAACTAAAACTCCTCAATGATATAAGATATGCTTCCCACGCGATGCTTGATTGTTTGCTTTTCTCTCTCTCTCTGACAATCTCTGCGCCTGACAGAGGGGGTGTGAGCAGAGGGGCTGTTTGCACAGAGGCGGTTTGCTTAGAAGATACGGACGCTGCTCTAAAAAATGCCACCTTATCGCGGTGCTTTGGCATACTTAAAAGCCCAAAAGCACGTATTGATTTTTTGATTGTTTGCTTTTCTGTTGCGCTCTCGCTCTCTGACATTCTCTGCTCCTGACACACATTCTTTGACTAAAGGGTCTTATTTCATGTCTAGAGGGCTCTAATAATGCTAACAGTGTGGGAGAGTTTATAAGGGATTAAAATATACAAAAATAACCATACAAACATATGGTTTCTACTTCGAGGATTTTCATCTATTGCGGGGGGTTCTGGAACGCAACCCCTGCGATCGAGGAGGGATTACTGTATAAACAAAAAATTGATAGGAAAACTTGCATACATTTATACCAAATCTGACCAATCCTTAAACATTTTGGAGAGACTGGGAAATGACAACACACTTCAACTAGTAGGGAAATGCAGCAAAACCAGCTATATTCTGACTCAAGTATAATTATTCAGATCACCAAGCCATTATTAGAATGTGTGCTGATGTGACAAATATTAAACCTCAAAAGTGATGCACATTATGCATACACTCAGTAGTTAAGGACCAATGTTGTGTATTTGCATTGAACAACATACTTGTTTTTTTTGTCAGTTTATACAATACAATACAATACAGTTTATTTTTGTATAGCCCAAAATCACACAGGAAGTGCCGCAATGGGCTTTAACAGGCCCTGCCTTTTGACAGCCCCCAGCCTTGACTCTCTGAGAAGACAAGAAAAACTCCCAATAAAAACCTTGTAGGGAAAAATGGAAGAAACCTCGGGAAAGGCAGTTCAAAGAGAGACCCCTTTCCAGGTAGGTTGGGCGTGCAGTGGGTGTCAAAAGAATACAATATACAGAACAGAACAGAACAATTCCTTAAGACAGGATAATAATAAAAATTTTAGAAGTACGGTCTATATTGGCTACCTGATGTCACATTCATTCCATTAATATACAAGTCATCTGTGATGCCAAGATGAGATTGATAAAGGTCAGGACTGCTGTTGCAGACTGCACATAATAAATGCATCTCCAATAACATATGCCATTTTGTAAATCAAAAATCAGAGAGCACAGATGGGCTTTTTCTTTCTGCCATTGCACACAGACTCCGAGAGATGCCCTTCACTGCCTTAGATCAGCATTTTTTTTTTTCATGCATGAAACAGCTGTTAGAGCTCACTGGTTTCATGGTAGTAGTAACCTGTTGGCATTCAGTATATTTCCACCCCTGCTTAGGTTACCAAATAAAGGTTTGTTGCATGCCTCTAATTCAGAGATAAGAACTGCTACCTTGCATTACTTAATACTTCAGGTGGGTTGCTGGTCTTCCAGCCAATAAAGGTCTCATGATTGCAAATTGCAAATGTACAAAGTTCATTAGCTTAGTTCACAGGGTGGGTGTCAATGCACATTCACACAGAAACATTTGCAATGCAGTTTATAATGGTAAATAGCATACCTTTATAAATCTTTACAAATCTGATTTTTTGTTTTTTGGTATATGCATTTTCAGATTTTTTGGCTTATGCCTACTTTCATGCACAAATCAACACAAAATTTTATAAATGAGAACTCTGAGAGCATGTTAATAACTTTCCACTTTCGGTGTTAAAACAATTTGGGGTAATGTGAACGAAAGGTGAAAACAGACTAATTTCTGTGAAAATGTATTAGAAGGAACATATCCTGTAAGGTTTTTAAACTCTCCCCCCAATGGGAAGAAATGCTGAAGAGTGTCCTGAAGTGCGATCACCACGTCTGTGGAAGACAACCTATCAGCTGCCGGGGCAACTGCAGGCTCCCAGCGCTGTAGTGGCTTGCAGCAAAAGCAAATCCGAGCCGATCATGGTATAAGTGCCTGTCGTCAATGGGTGACGCAAGGAACATTATAAATGCAGGGAACAGTATTACTTGGCCACAACCCTGCCCGATTTCTGTGTCTTTGTAAAGGAGAGTGGTAGATTCCCATTACAATAAATAACTGTGCTGTTCCTGTTTCAAGATGAATAACGCTGATTTTGCTGAAGTACTCAGACTCCACCTCGTGTTTTGGGGTGCGAGACAGGGACTCGCATGTCACAATCCTAAGTAAGGATGTCTTGGAACTTGGTGACCCATCCAAGGCTGGCTTCTGTCTTGTATCCAGTGCATGCTAAATATGCACCTGCTTCCCATAGCCCTGAACTGGATAAGCCAGTTAGAAAATAGATAAATGCTTGCTCATTACAGTCAGAGGATGAATGCAAAGCCTCCCATACCTTTATCAGGGCTATGTATGGTGCTGTATTAAAAAGTGATTAACCTCCCTATTATTTCTACCTCACTTATTTAAATACATGACACTAAAAATTAAAACAACTGTAAATGCCCCGTGATTGGTCATATCATCATGCTGAACTCCACTGAACAGTGTCATCTCCAAACAGAGGAGTAGCTTCAGTGACAGACTGCTGTCACTGTCCTGCTCCATTGACAGACTGAGGAGATCGTTCCTCCCCCACACTATGCGAATCTTCAATTCCACCCGGGGGCTAAACACTAACATTATTCAAAGTTACATGCATTTTTATTACTCTTTAATTTAATATTGTTTTTCGTATCAGTGTACTGCTGCTGGATTATGTGAATTTCCCCTTGGGATTAATAAGGTATCTATCTATCTGAACTAAATCCATGATAGGATAAAAGGAGTAATAACCTGAATGTTATTTTTTTTCTTTTCTCTAAATGAACAATGGAATTTTCTCACTTTTATTAAGCAGTGCAGGGATGTTAAATAGAAGCTGTAATACAGTGGAATCAAAGAATGCTGCATAGCTTTGCTGCTCTGCAAAAAAGGTTTAAACAGACGTAAGAAGCAAGACTGCAAGGCCCAAAGAAGTAACTTGAGTACACACAATTTGTTCACCTGATGAACTTAATAAAGTGGGAGTCAGACACACTGAGCCTGAGAATTGACAGATAACAAATTACTAGCACCATCCCTGGTGTATGAACAGGAAACAAGTCACACTGACTCTGGGAATGGACAGATAAGAAGCTATGCTGTCCTTGGTAAATAGGAAATAAGTCATCAAATGGAGACGATAACGGACTTTGGTTATTACTGTAAAAAATGATTTAACCAATGTAACCTAAGTTTAACCAATTAAGGTAAAAATGTAGATGCAGAAATTTTTAAATAGGGGTATTCACAGGCATCCCTTACAAAGAAAGTCGATTCAACTCTGTGCAGTGAGAGATATGAGAGTACAACCATTGTTCTACTAGAAGCATCCATCAACCAGCTGAAAATTCAGGAGCAGGAGAGGAAGTTAAAAGGGCTAATGCCCCTCTGTCACCCTCTGAATTCCACTGAGAAGTGTATTTAAACATTAAAGTTAATGCAATAACTTTAGGCTAATAACTTGGCTACTCTACTTGTTCAGGAGTTATCGAAGCTCTTCAGAAATGTGCATATTGACTTATGTTTTAGGTTTAATTGTAAAGGATGTCAAGAGTTCTCACTCAAATTTTCATTTCTATCTCCTGGGTGGTATGCTGTTACTGTGGAAATGAGATTACAGACATTCTCAAACATCAATATTGCATATAGCGCCGAAGATACTGCTCTTTACCATTCTCTCCTCTGCATGTCCTGGAGTACAAAAGAAACAGCATACAGCAACATGCGGGGACTAGCAGGAACACTCAATAAAACTGAATAAAAAAAAAAAATCAAGTGACGGTGAGATACGAAGAAGGCAGCTTCGCCAGCGTGTGTGTGTCAGAACCCTTTGGGGGGGGCGTTAGTATGCATCGTGGTACACTGCAGAGCTATAGCGCGTCTTTATGTGAAAACAGCCATGTCAGATGAGGTTGTATGGATTGATTCTGAACGCAACTGAGAGAATAAAAAGTGAATTTAAAAAAAAAACAAAAAAAAACACAAAGCTAACCTTTACAAGGATCATAAATTGCACCGGCTGTTACAGACTGAAATCAAATGTATGCTTTTATTCTAAAATTGTAAGACTAAGAGCAGTTTACTTCTCAAAACGGAGTAGTGCAGGATCGAACTCGCGGCCTATTGATTCCCAGGCGGGAACTGATTCTATTGCACCACGGAGGCAGTTACAATAAACAGGTGTCAATGTCGCATGTTAAGGCGGCTTTTTGTTTCTGCAGTTATATTTTTGAATAAAAGCGCAATTGTTGTGTTATATTTGTACATTGTGTGAAAATATTTCTTTGATATTTGGACTTCAGTCTTCATGCATTATATAGTTTATGCCTACATTTTGTCATCTACTACTAGAATATAAAAAACATTTCTGTTTTAACAATGTGTTTACACAGATTATTGTAGAAACGGAACAGACATGAAATGTGTGTATTCCAAATAACGATCTATTATTTCCACTCTAAAACTCCACTTCACTCCCAGATACTCAATCAAGGCATGACCTGGGAGAAGTTCGTGCACGTTCTAAATTGGTGTGGGGATGGAATAGCCGGCTGCTTCTAGCTTCTATTTATCAGCACATTTAGAGAACAAAGGACGCTGGCGGAGAGGTGTGAAGGGATTTAAGAAGCAATTTAAGGTGGGATGGAATTACGAGTTTTTTCGTAGGCTCTGGTAATTCTAGTGTTAAAAGATTAAAGTATAGCTCTTTGATAGATGTTGTTATTATATCATCAAAGCCTGTGTAGATATTCTAAAATACACACTATACAGGTACATTATAAACATGCTCTACTCCTTCCTGGGTTTGCTGTAGTCCTTGAAATAATGCGGATGGCATAGTTTGGCTCATTAATTGTTGCATGCATCCATTTTTTAAACCATTCTTTTTAATACATATGGAGGTATGTGGAGTCAGAATCTGTACCGGAAGCATCGGGCACAATCCAATCCTGGATGAGTTGCCAGTGTGTCTCAGAACACACTCAAGTACAAACTCAAATGAACTCAACTCAGACCAGTTTAGAATTACCAATAAGCTCTTCAGTTGTATGTCTGAAAGTACCATGTGATACACTTCTGATCCCTTGTTGAGTCCATGATCCCTACAAATTCATTCAATTTAGAGGATAAATAAGGTGACCAGTTTGCTATTAAATCAAAGTAAGTGGCATGTAAACAAGTGTGTGGTAGCAGATTAGACTAAACATGAATGTTGAACTCAAACGTGCAGTTGCACCACTTGAATAATTTGGTGTGGTTATTAATTATAATACGGGATTTGCTTTGTGTGTTCCTTAGACTTGCGGTGAAACAAAGTTAATGCAGGGCTGCATACAATGTTTCCAGTAATTGTTTATAACAGATGAGCAGATGTGGATAACATTCAAACTGGTACTTACTGCTGAGCACTGCAAAGCAACCTTTGAGGATTGAGCACCGAGCGTTGCAACTCTTTAACATAGGAATAACAATCATATTTGGGATGGTGGTGTTTTTGGAGGTGGGTGGTCAAATCAGTGTCACCTATGGAGTGTCTGTCTCACTAATCACCAACACATGAAGAATGACCCCTGCCCTCTTGGCGTTTAGTGAGTCATGGGTGTGTGGCACATACAAACTGCTACACAGAAAGTGTAGTAAGTGGCTAAATTCTGGGGAAGAGAGGATGGGAGGGTCCACTCTGTCTATATCAAATAAAGTAGAGAGGCCTTGTGGCCAGGACAATGTACTTCATAACACAGTATTTCAGACTAACTCTGTACTTGTGGCCTGCTGTATGATCTAATCAAGCCACATAAAACAGCTCAAATATTTGAATATACATGAAATACATGCAAATAGTTTTACTTTAGCTGTGTACATGCACCACAGAACAGTATTTACTATATAGACAACACATTAAAGTACTTTGTTAGTTCACATTATCTCCCAGAATTTTCCTGTTTTAGATTATACACGAAAAAGAACAGCCATACAATACATACTGTGTAAGGGGCAGATAATATAGTCATCAATGCTAGCTAGCTCTGCAGATAATAAAGACCTTGTATTTAATTCCTAAGTAGTGCTGACTCATCACAGAAGCCATAATTAAAGAAATGGCTGCTTTCCCAACATGTTGCAACAACGGAGAGTCATTTTCTAAAACCTACAAAACTTAAAAAAACCCTGCAATGTGTATAACACTAAAGAAATACTCTGCTAATTAAAACATAAAAAACACATTTGCAAGGAAGCAGCAACTTATCACCGGAGACTGTTTAACGGCCAACAAGTAAAAAATCAATTGATAGTAATTTTTAGCAGCACAACTGCTCCAAGTGGGAACAATTTTGTCCACACCTTGGCTATACATTGAGGAGAAGTGTGAGAAAAGGAGCCAAGCTTGCACCATAAAAACACATCAGTCTAAAAACCTGAAAGCTTTGTGTGCTGAAACAATTCATAGAATCTTCAACAGGGCTGCCAGATTCAAATAGTTCAGTCAGTTACTAAGACATTTAGAAGTTTCAAATGGCACAAAGTTGGATCCCCATGAGGAAATCTTCTGAAATACAGCTTGGTAAACTAATCACGAAATAAAAGGAAAACCTCAAATTATGTAGATGAGTAGTTTTTAGTGATACAGATCCCCAGATCTTTAGCACACTTCAATTAAGATATCCAAGCTAGAGTGACTGGTGACTATAAAATATATAATATATAATCTTTATGATTATGCTAATATACCCTGTGATGAACTGGGGACTAGTTTGGCACCAAATCCTGTCTGGTTAGACTCTTCATGATCCTCAAGGAGATAATTTGCTTAGAAAACAAATGGACTGATAGATAAAAGTACTCTTTTAAGACTTACATCAATAAATTGATACATTAAAGTATATGGCTTGTCTTTCTGAAAAGAATGCATTTATAAACTAGTTGCCATTTTTAAAATAATGTTATCACAATAAAAAAGGTCACCTAAGTGATTTTAAGTGAACAACAGTACAAGGATGATATTATAAATGTAAAAACAAAAATAGAAAAATCAAACATCTGGAATTAAAACTAAATTATACAGTTTATCCATGTAAAAATAGTTTTTTTAAATTTAACAAGAGAAAAATAGACTATTATCAAGTCACTCGATTATAAAAGATATGTCACATTACATGACTTTTCCAATGATTGTCAGTCATAGCCTTCATTTACATAACCTTACAAAGTCTGAAGCAATTATTGGCATGCTCCCATAAAGCTAGCTGCATAACGTGACATGACCAGTTACTTATTCCAACTCGCTCTGATAAAATCTAATAGTTCTGATTTTGTCTTTAGTTGTAGGGGTGGGCTGTGTGCACGGTTGGCAGTCAGTTGGCAAATTAGACATGCCCAGCGATTTTCAGTTGTTCAAATTTACATATTTTGTCGATGAGATCAGCAACTGTATTTGGCAAGTTTGACATAACTCATGGCTAGAAGTCGAGTAAGGCAACATTGGCTTAACTTCATCTGGTTTCCATAAAAATATGTATAATGCTGAAAAGAACAGATGACATTTAAAACATTATTGACTCCACTCTCTTCCACATTAGTAGGAAAATACACGATTGTGCATTGATATGAACTGAAAATGATCAGATATTAATGAAGTGCTTACTGAAGACATGAAGATATGTGTTATTACGTTACTGTAAGGGCCAGGATATACTTAATGCTACACATACACTTACAAATGCTGCTACACAAGCAGTGTACTATCTATACTTTCACGCATACTTTATATAAATCTGTAGGATTCCACCAGGTGTCAATGCAAGGTATCATCATGGGGAGAAAACTTCTGGTTTACTGCCCTGTAAGCCGAGTGGAAAAAAGATGTTGAAAATAAAATTTTTAGCATTCTGACACTGTCGCAAAAGGTGCAAAGGGGTAAATCCATGTCAAATCATCACACTTTTCAAACTCATCATCACAGATTTAAACTAAATTTGGCATGCTGATTTGGTCAAATGAGTAACACTTAGAACTGAAATTGCACGTGTCTTGGATCAATATTAAAGGAGATTTAAGCTAACAAAGTACGAACTTATGGAGGGGATTATGACTTTGACTGGCTAGATCTTCCTAAATATAACTTACACAGAAATGGTGCTCATATCGTTGTAGTGTTCTTTTACAGCTATATCTTTTGCAAGAATACTATGCTATCCCCAAAATGGAAAATTACCATGTTATGAGTAATTATAATGTTAAAAACTGAAGAGTGAAAAAACCTATATTTTAAAGTTGGTCAATTTTTTACTAAGGCTAACTTATAATGTCAGTAACATCTCCAAAAAATTTGGTGTGTGATAAGGTCAAAAAGTATGATGATTTGACATGGTATTACACAAAGCAACATGGCAATGGTGACACAGAAGATAGTATATGAGACCTTTAAATGTATTGTGTCATTACAATAGGGAATATTCAATGCTTGTATTGTCTATGACAAAAATAGATGAAGAAAATCACCATGAATGCTTTTGTATGTCTGCATTTAAGCTTGATGATTTGCTTCACCACATCAAATATCAAAACAAGAACATCGATCAGGTTGGAGCTGCAATGAGCTTGCCATCACACTGCTGTTTCTTGCAACTGCCGATTCCCCACTACTTTCTTGGACGTTTTCCGCTTTGCATGGACATATCTATCTCGAATTTGTTTCCATTTCATCTTTCACGTTTCCACATCCACTTTCAAAGAGCTGGCGATTTGATGCCAGCTGTTCTGACAGGCAAGTCTGTCATTATGGAGATGTTAAAATTAAACAAAAAAATGCTGACATCACATAACAAAACTTGAACACACGCACACATAGCACCAAAATTTTTGCTGGTACTGCAATTCACACACGCGTGTTCTGAGCATGCAGCAGAAATTAATGTGACATGTCAGAAGAGTGCTGGGAACATGTGACAGCCATGATGCACATGCATAATCATTCTGAACACCAAGTATAAACCCAGACTTATGAAACACAACATTACGAAACCCACACAAAGTAATTCAATTAACTGAAGTGAATTACATAGCCTAATGAAATATGGTAAGCCACTTTCAATGATAAGTATTTACAATGCCACTGAAATGCTCCAAGTTTGAAATCTTAATCAGTGGGATAAAAACAAACCAGTACAATGACAAGAAAAAAAAAGAAAAAAAGTACATTTCTGTTTAATAAACACACAAAGGAAGAAAAAAAAAATCTAACTCTAACAGATGGACCAAAAAAAAAAAAAAAACAACACCTTAGAACTTTAGCAATAAATGGCAAATAAAGTAAGCTGTCAATACAGGACTAAAAAAACATTGTTATGAGAAGCAATGAAATTGTCGGAAATATATTTGTACCATGTAACCTTCACAAACTGCAGAGTACCATCTGCTAGTTATTACAGGGATAATTTACTTTGCTTCCATGAAACACAGTAAAAAATCTGTACTTTGAATAGAGCTGATAGACTGGCTTAGGCCGCTCTGCTGTGTCTGTGCATGTTTTGTCCCAGACATGTTAGTTTTTAAGCCCCATTCACCTTTAAAAATCGTTGGTTTTTTAGTATCTTAGTAGAGACATCTCTGGATACTCAATTTGAGACAGATTTTCTTATTCACAAGACTAATTTTTTTTTTTACAGTAGCAATGCAGCTAAATTTATTTTTTTACCATTCATGCTGAATTTGTTAAACATGAAAGGAATCAAAGTGTGATGAAAAACGTTAAAATGTCACAGTAATATGAAATGAGAAAAACTATAAATGCAAAATGACCAAAAACACAATACATATTGCTCCATGAAAGCAAAAAAGCTACTGCAAGGAGTTCCATATCTAGCGATTAACAGTGAAAAAACTGTAATTCATTAAATATCCAAATATCTAAGAATTTGGAAAGGAACTGATTTATTGCAGAATGGGAATATCAAATGTGATACTAATTTTAAAGATTTTCATTTCTATCTCAACATACAGAAAAGGATATTGGTTCTTCAATCTATACTAATAAAAGGCAAAGCCCTCACTGACTCACTCATCACTAATTCTCCAACTTCCCGTGTAGGTAGAAGGCTGAAATTTGGCAGGCTCATTCCTTACAGCTTACTTACTTAAGAAATTCTACGCGTAACTGTCATAATGGTTGACAAAGTCCGCCATGTTAAAACTTTCTTATTTATGGCCCCATCTTCATGAAATTTGGTAGACGGCTTCCCTGCGCTAACCGAAACCGGTGTACATACTTATTTCGGTAGGACAGCATAAGCTGCAGTTTTGCTCTATCCTTGCCATTTGTGGCACAATCTACCTCTTTCTGCACCACTGAAACTACACCACAGCACAGTCCTTAAGGCATGCCCAATCTACTGCCAAAACATCAACTACAGTTCCCTTTCTAAATTCATCCTGCATTTATATTAATTAGGTGAGCTTCACATTTCCTGTGTAATCAATTAGTTCAAACACCTCTCAGCTACATGTTTCTAATGTCTTTCTTTATAATAACAGTAACAACATCAGATCCCATGTGGGGGGATGGTAGTATGTATCGTGATCGTGACAGAGAATAAAAGTGGAAAAGAAAATGCTAACTGTTACAAGTACCATAAATGTTCACCGGCTCTTACAGATGCAAACCAAATGTATGTGTTTATTGTATAATATTAACAATAAGAGCAGCTCACTACTGAAAATGGTAAATAAAGGAGGCAGTCAGGATTGAACCTTTTGAGTACAAGTCAGCAATTCTTACTGCTACGCCACGGAAGCTGTTGTATCGTCCTTGAAACTTTTGTGAAAGTGTTTATTTGATCTTTGGACTTCAGGCGTCACACATTATACTGTATAGTTTATTCCTACATTTTGGCATTTATTACTAAAATATGAAAAAAGTTTCTGTTTTAACAATGTGTTCACACAGATTATTGTAGAAATGGAATACACATGAAATACATGTGTTCCAAGTAATGATCTATTATTTCCACTCTAAAACTCCAGCACTTCACTCCCAGATAAGGCATGAGCTGGGAGAACTTTGTGCATGTTCGGTGGTGGTGGTGTGTGTGGGGTGGGGGATGGGGTGGTGGGGGAATGGAATAGTAGGCCGCTTGCCTTTATCAGCACATTTACAGGACAAAAGATGTTGACGGAGAGGTGCGAAGGGATTTAAGGTGGGACGGATTTATGGGTTTTTTCCATAGGCTCTGGTAATTATAGTGTTAAACCTCTGCTTAGATTATGACTTTTCTAATGGATTAGGATGTAGCATGCTGCTGTTCAGTCATTGCTGCTGTAGTGGACATGGTCAAAATGACATCACTCATGATCCCTCTAGGCTCAGTGGAAAAACTGAGGTATTGTGACTAAAGTCCACCTCCTGCTTAGCAACAATGGTTGAAATGGAGGCAGAAGAAGATAGTGCCGTCTGCAATAATTTAGTGCCAAAAAAGGTACAAATGTGATGTCCATTGTTTGAAAATGGTTTGGCTTCAGGCAGAATGATATAGAACAAAAGAATGTTATATGCAAACTTTGCATGAGAGAAGCAGGAAAAAAGACCATGAACACATCAAACCTACTCAATCACTTTAAAACAAAACACATTACAAAGTATGAAGACTGTATTAAACTTCCCAAGGGGTCTGCTCAAAACGCAGCAAAGCACACTGCCCCAAAACAAACCACACTGACAGCAACATTCTCTCGATGCATAACGTATGAAAAGATAAGCCCCAAATGGAAAGAAAATAACAGCTGACATAATATACCGCATTGCAAAGAATATGGTTCATATTGCTACTGTCGAAAAACATGGATTTCAGAAGCTACTAAGAAAGATTTATCCCAAATATGCCCTTCCCTAGTCGGAAACACTTTGCCGAAGAAGAGCTGTCCAACCTATACGATGAGGAGGAAGAGAAGATTTTCATATTCAGAGCACAAACCACTTTTCCACCACATCCACATCCGATCTGTGCACTAGCCATACCATGCAGCTATAAATTAGCATAACAGTCCATTTTATTGAGAACTGGGAGATGAAAACCATCTGTTTTCAGACAGGCTATATGCCAGATGATCATACTGGAGAAACAATTGCACTGGGGCTCAGAGATGTGCTTAAAGCGTGTAAAACAGACGATGTGCAACAAGTTTGCATTACCACAGACAACGTGCTAATGTGATTAAAGCTGTTGATTTGAACTAATAGAAGAAACTACAGTGCTTTGGTCAGCAGCTGCATTTAGCAATCAGTGGTTTGTGTGTGTGTGTATATCTATCTGTGTGTGCGCATGTGCGTGTGAAGTCACTTGAATGTTCAATCTTGCCTTGGTTCATTTGCTTACAAAACATAGCTTAAAAATAAAAATGTCCTAATATGTTCTTTAAGTTTTTTTATGGCAAATCTATTAAAGCATCTAGTCCTACACTAAGTACAGTCAGAAAATTGGCTTTCTTGCATTAATGTTTATATGCGTTTCTTGCGATAATGTGAATATTTTATTTATGCCCGTCCTATTATAAAGTAAATCATATAAAGTTATTACTGTGCAATTATATACAAATAACTGAATATAATAACAGTATAACTGTGGGACTTCTTTTTGAATAAAACTGGACAGGAAAAAATATCAATGCATATTGTATGTCAACATTTTGTCCAAAAATATTGTGATTTGAATTTGGAGCCAAATTGCCCAACCCTACGGCCCCCCTGGTCACGGCCAGGTCTCAAGAAGTATTCAGATAGTAAAAGCTCTGGGGGGTATTTTCCGTACGTTGCTTAAATCATCAGAGATCAGATGCCTCAGCTTGGATGAGTTAATGCCGGTGAAACTCATCCAGGATAATGCAGGTTTTTCAAACGCAGCTGTGTAGTAGATTAGTTTAGCTGGATTTAATCATCCGAGTTGAATGCGCGCGCCCACTCGGATTAAAAAGCCCATATATATTGAGTCTAGAAAACATGGTCAAATATTTGATGAACTAGCAAAATACCCGCGCTTCGCAGCGGCGAAGTACTGCATTAAAATTTTTATTAAGAAAAAAAATTAATTCTTTTTAAACTGAGGGAAGATATGCCAATAATTATTTGTTAAGGATCTCTTTGTATACCATGTTGTCAGTTCGGCCCTCCGGTTGTAACATGACCAAGCTGTGCGCTGAGCTTACTCTTGAGCATGTAACTTACAGTTGGCTATGTGAACAGTAATCTTGTCTCAAATCTCACAGCTTGGATTGCTGCTGTCATAATCGGTTTGAGTTTCATGGTTTGTTTCAATTACGACAGTATTTGCAGGATTTGTTGTGTTGAAGTGACATTCGGCATCTGTCAAGCGTTGTAATCACACAACCGGTTTCATCGATAAAATCACATCCAGCTTTTAAGAGTTTAAACATTCATAAACATCAAAGTGAAAGTCAAAATTGAAATCGTCACCTGTAAATCTAAGATGTTTAAGAGGCATTGGCGGTTGTCGAAAGGTGTAAAATATTTGGCCATTTCGGTAAACTTGAAAGCGACAACTGAACAATTCAGCGGCAGCCATCAACTCACATTCAGAACAATAGGTGAAGGGCTTAAGCATTTCACTCTTCTAGTGCTCCTGTGTAGTCTAATTATCTCCTGTACCGTCATCAGTCCACACCTTGAACCTGTCCCAGTCATTCAATACATAAGACAGAATGTTCCTCCGGATATCAAGAGTGAGCCTGATATGGCCGTGAAATATGTAACAAAGAGAATGGAAAAGGTAGGTGGTACAGTATCTCCGGGTATGGAAACCACTCGGTAAGTGACAGTTCTTTGATCGATAGTGATCACCTCAATAGACATGGTAATGGGGTTGGAATGATAAAGGAAATGGGTACCTGAGCAATGTAAAGTAAGTGTAAAATACCTATACAATAACTATAATTGTAATAAACAAACAATAAAACAGCCGAGAAGCCGTGGATTAAACAAAAAGGCTGTAGTTATCAGTAGGGAGACGTGAATCCCGTGGCGAAGCAAGGAAGGGAATGTAGAGACCGGAGTGACGGACGGCCTTATATGGGCAGGCAGCCAACAATGTGGGAGGCGTTGGGATGGGGACCCGCCACCTCACACGGTGACCGAGGTGCAGGCTATGGACGTATGTATGTACATAAGTAGGATTCAGTTAGCGTTGGGAACCCGTGTACCAAATTTCTTGAAGATGGGCCCATAAGTAACAAAGACTGTTGAAAAGTTCAATATGGCGGCCGACAGTGGCATCATACCACCGAAATAAGTACGTACATTGGTTTCGTTTAGTGCAGGGAAGCCGCCTACCAAATTTCGAGAAGATGGGGCCATAAATAAGAAAGTTGAACATGGCGGACGTTGTTGACCGTTATGACCATTAGGCGTAGAATTTCGAAATGAAACCTGCTTAACTTTTGTAAGTAAGCTGTAAGGAATGAGCCTGCCAAATTTCAACCTTCTACCTACACGGGAAGTTGGAGAATTAGTGACGTTGGAAAGTTCAATATGGCGGCCGACAGTGGTGTCATACCAGAAATAAGTACAGACATCGGTTTCGTTAAAAGTTCAATATGGCGGCCGACAGCAGCATCATACCAACGAAATAAGTACCAAATTTCAGCCTTCTACCTACACGGGAAGTTGGAGAATTAGTGACGTTGGAAAGTTCAATATGGCGGCTGACAGTGGCATCATACCACCGAAATAAGTATGTACATTGGTTTCGGTTAGCGCAGGGAAGCCGCCTACCAAATTTCGTGAAGATGGGGCAATGAATAAGAAAGTTCAATATGGCGGACGTTGTTGACCGTTATGACCATTATGCATAGAATTTCGAAATGAAACCTGCTTAACTTTTGTAAGTAAGCTGTAAGGAATGGGCCTGCCAAATTTCAGCCTTCTACCTACACGGGAAGTTGGAGAATTAGTGACGTTTGGAAAATTAACTATGGCGGCCGACAGTGGCGTCCTACCACCGAAATAAGTATACATCGGTTTTGGTTAGCGCAGGAAGCCACCTACCAAATTTCGTGAAGATGGGGTCAGCCTTCTACCTACACGGGAAGTTTGAAAATTGGTGACGTTGGAAAGTTCAATATGGCGGCCGACAGTGGCGTCATACCATCGAAATAAGTAAGTACATCGGTTTCGTTTAGCGCAGGGAAGCCGCCTACCAAATTTCGTGAAGATGGGGCCATAAATAAGAAAGTTCAACATGGCGGATGTTGTCGACCGTTATTGACCGTTATGACCGTTACGTGTAGAATTTCGAAATGAAACCTGCTTAACTTTTGTAAGTAAGCTGTAAGGAATAAGCCTGCCCAATGTCAGCTTTCTACCTACATGGGAAGTTGGAGAATTAGTGATGAGTCAGTGAGTGAGTGAGTGAGTGAGTGAGTGAGTGAGTGCTTTGCCTTTTATTAGTATAGATTGTGCTGTGTCTGATTATTCATCAGGAGGAGAGGAACATTTTCCAAATAATGTTTGATCAAACTCACTCCACTCTGATCAGTCCCATGTGCCCCAATCAAATTTGGAAATCCTAGGTAATGAGAATGTTAGGCTGATTGCGAGATTCTTTATGGAACTGTGGATGTTTTTGCCTGTATATTACCTACATGCAATGGCATGAAACACCTCTTTTATTGTCTGCACAAGCAGGTGTCCAGGAAACACTATGAAAACCCGAAGGAAATATTTCGGAGCCAAACAGACTAAGAATTGCCAGGTCAACTGCACTTTTAGATAGATTTTCCGCATCACCTACAGTATATAAAATAAAAAAAGTGCCACTTGCAAAAATCCTCAAAAGCAATGCAGACTGTCTGTGTGGTTGCAAGAGCCCGACCTCACCTAGTTTGACTTTGAATACAAGATGCTAATAAATCTTTGAGGTACAATATTCCCCCTCGGCTAAAGCAGTATCTTTCGAAAAGAATTTCCTCCGGGAGCAATAAAGGGTCTTGTAGATCGTGCAAAACCCGCTCTATATGAAATTCTCTTCTTATAATTTGCGCACCAATATCAATTGGTCGCTCATTCATGAACGGTGAAGCCATGACTGAATGAATTCAATGCATGGACACTGATTAAGCGTGTGAGCTAATCCTTGTTTACGTAGACCAAACATGCTCCGAGCAGATTCAAGGACTTGGCTGTGCTGCTATGACGACACATCCAGCAAGAGTTTCAAAAAACCGTCAGATCCAGGATTATGCCAAATCGTCAACAATTACATCCGGCTAAACGAGTAATCCCCGTACGAAAAATACCCCCCTGGTGTCTGGCCCAGAGTCGGCCCTTGAGCAAGTTGTGTCCCTGTTCTTGAGGAAAGTATTGTAAGGAAAAACACTCATTAAATGAAATCAGCATTGCAAGCCCCTGCTTTGCATTGTAAATTCTGCAACAGTATAACAAAACTTGAGCTCATGAATTCTTCTATAGTTTTGCTTTTAAACACTAATCTCCTGCATTACCAGACAAATAGAAGTTTTATGTTAAAGTGTATTTTTATTATTAAAATTATAAACCATAGGTTTTAAACTGCTCATTGTTTATTAACAAAATTAAATTCTGTAGGCTTATTGTTCAGTGACCATAAAATACTAAAATGAATAAAATTTCCTTAAAATGCATATTTTAACTAATAAAATATGTACAAAAAAATGTATCCATAATACATATGGCATGACAGTACATAAAATGCTTCTCAGAATTAGAACCAGTCATATTGTTTTGTTGTTCGTCTAATGTACCTATATGAAACAAGGTTTATTGAAGGAAAAAAAAAAAACAGTTTTTAAAAAAGAAAAAAAAAAAAAAAATTACACATAGATATTCTCACACAATTAATTGAAACTGACAATTAAACATTGCTTAAAATGTAAATATACATACGCTTATGCATTTTCATCACTTTAAATCATTAATTGCACTACAGCTTTCTAAAATACATTTAACATTTTTACAGGCATGTTTTTTCCCCCACCCGAGTGTATTAACTTGACATTTGCAATTCTTACCAAAGCTTATGCTGTATGACACACAGCAACTAATAATAAACACAGTATAAATTTTTATTAAAAAAAAAAAAAAAAAAAAACTATTGTTTATTAAGCAGCCATTTCAAATTGGTCTTTACCTTCTTTTTCCAATTAAAATTGTAAGCTGCTGCATTTTAAACAAGCACACTGTCCAAACTCAAGCAGTGTCCATTTTAATTTATAGGACAAAATAAAAGATCTGAATTCCTTAAAGTAGCTGTCTAGTTGCAGAGGATGACTTCTCCGATTACATTTTTTTTCAGTTTACTTTCTTTAACGTAAAGGCGAATTTTATCTCATTAAATGATAAAACAAGCTTTCACTCGCTCCTCTTCGTTTACACTGCAGGACGTTTGCTGCAAAAGAAATCAGCCTTTTTTGTGAAAAAAAATCAGCCAATTTTGATTGGTGGTCGAACAATTGAAGCATCCTTAAATTTTAATTTTGAATGAATCAAAGGCAACTACTTCAAAAATTATAGGGGGGGGGATGATACATCTGTTGCTCTCGGAGTTAATCATTCTTTAAAACCTTTGCTATACACAGTTTTAATTGGAGCCTTGTTTTCGATAAATTAAACGTGATGGCTTCTTTTATCTGAATTTTCTTTCCAAGTCTGCTAGACACAGACCAACATTATACTCTGAACAGGTAATAATGGTTATCTATGTCTTTCTGCTGCTAGTTTTCTTTTCATATATTCCACATAAAGAGCTATCTGGTTAAATTTTAAATGGCTGCATAAAGTCTGCTGTAGTGCTTCCACAGTTTGCACAGTATACAGCTGTGCTCTTAATCACAATTAATAAACAATCAACTGAGAAGCCTTACATCAAACTATTGTGTGTTCCTTAACAAACAGTTTAATCCGTAAGAATTTAAGTGCATTTACACTGACAGATATTGAGCATTTAGACATATGATCCTCTCTGGACATTTCTCCTTTATTTGCTTTACTATAATCAGCACCAGAAAACAGGTTTCATTTAAGTAGTAGTCCAATTACTGGCTGAAAATAGCCTCTACTCAGCAGTACAATACAATACAATTTATTTTTGTATAGCCCAAAATCACACAAGGACTGCCACAATGGGCTTTAACAGGCCCTGCCTCTTGACAGCCCCCCAGCCTTGACTCTCTACGAAGGCAAGGAAAACTCCCAAAAAAACCCCAGTAGGGAAAAAAATTAAAGAAACCTCGGGAAAGGCAGTTCAAAGCGAGACCCCTTTCCAGGTAGGTTGGGCATGCAGTGGGTGTCAAAAAGAAGGGGTTCAATATAATACAATGAACAGAACAAAACCAGTGCTAAGTTTTAAGTACTTATTCCAGCACTATTTAATGTAGCAGCTGAATGCCAAACTTGAGATAAGGGAGTCCCCTCCACTATGTAAACCACCATATAAAATTAAAAATAATTTTCAAAACAGTCAATAACCCTAGAGTGCTCAGCGCATTTAACACAAGTTAAGGCACAGGTCACTTATTTGATTACAGTTTACAGACCAACTACCATGACAGAAAACATTTATACATTTTCATTAAATTTGTGATCATCAAAAATTCTCTAACATACTGTAAAACTTTTTTCAATAATCAGCAATTCTCAAAAATCAAACTGTACTAATCAAACAATAAGAGCACCAAATTGCAGTATCTTTAAAAAAAGCCACAATGACAAGACAATAAAACCAGGATAAAATGTTATAGCAAATCACAATAGATCTGCCTGAAAGTGTGAAAAAGAGAAAAATCAAAACTCCTAGCTTTACTTGTCAGTTCCTAAATCACTCAAGTTACCTCACACTGTATATGCAGAAACATAATTTGTATTATCCACATCCACACCCACACTGATGGGAAAAAAATCAATTCTGCTCAGAATGACCACTGCGGCAGTAACAGAAGGCAAAATATGTGAATGAAGACACCTCTTATTTCACCAAGCACCTGAAAGCAATTTTCAGTTTCATACTTTTGGCTTTGTGAGTAGTTCCAGATAGCTTTTAATACAACACAACAGACAGAAAAGCTAATCAAATAAACATTACTATAAACCAAGTATTAGACAAGGAATGCCAGCACTTGAAAGCATAGTAGAACTGACTCATGCCAACTTGCATTTCTAAAATGACAATTAATTTATCCAAGATTTAAAACTAAGCAAATGTAAGACAATCTAGTCCCAGAGTTTTAGCGTGTAGATGATCAGTCTGGCCTGTGAGTTACTGGTATACAGTAGAAAAAGAATCATTTTTGTCATGTTTGATGAGGTAACATTTTTTTGTGTTTAAAAACAAATAAAAAAACAAAAAAAAATCACCTCACTTAGAAGAAAGCAAGCCATGCGGATTATGCAATGCATACACAATGTGATATCTGACATGGTTTTAAGCTTGATTTGCAGCTGGTGACCAATTTTCTGAGTCGGCCTGAATTTCAGGCTCATTGTTTCTGATTCCTGATTTTATCTTACAATTTTTCTGTCGTATGATTGGAAGAATTTCTGTTGTCAGAAATTTCAGTTGGCTGTCCCGTAGTGTAAGAAATCTCACAAGTCAATGTCACTATAGAATTTTATTGTGCATCGATCACATATTTTTGCAAATATTGGGTATGGCTATTGTCCTGATTTTCAAATGTTTGATTTCAAAAATACAAATATCATATACCATCACAAATGGCCAATGACAAAGCGTCTTACAAACCATTTACAGGAATAATCCAAAATACACACGCACACACAATGGTAAATTACACAGCCCATGGACCACTAATTCTCTTTGTAGACAGAACAAGTTTTCCAACACTCAACCATCTGCGTGTCCATTTATACCTTATTCTTTCCTTTATATTTTCAGACTGTAATGTAAGGCAAGATTAAGGAATGAAGCTCTATTTTTGTTGACATTTTGAGAAGCCTGTGGCCATCATATTTTTGCCCATGCTTTCTTTAAAAAAAAAAAAAAAAAAAATGTGCTTAGTGTATGCATTACTAGATTACTAAAAGACTCCCTTGTCTATAATGAGGTGGGATATTCCAAAGCAAAACTGATAAAAGTGGCAAAAGAGGTTAACATCAAAAGATTTCAACTCTCATCATTCAATTATTATTTGATCCATTTATCCAATTTTATAAGCTATTTATCCATATTAGAGTCATGAGGAGCAGATGTGTTTATTATCCTGGCATATTTGTAACCAGCTCATCACAGGGAACATTAACACACTACCCCAAACTTACTCGCACATGTTATCAGAATACTCGAAGCAAACCTCACGCAGACACTGAAAGAATATGCTGGGCGTAGCACTGTAATGCATCAGTATTAACCATTGCACAATATTGAAATATCAATTATTTCACCTGCTTAATTTCATTCACATGAATGAGCCAAAATCTTTTCCATTAGCAAGGGTAGATCTACTACAGAACTCAATTATTGCAGATCATAAACATCCTAGGTATGACGTTAAACTGCATCCAGCCTTGCAAGCGGTCCCCCAACTAGCAGGGAAATCATGAGGGTTGGTGGCAGGACTGGCACTCCAGCCACCGTAAAAAAAAACTTCACAAAGCTCCGAGACTACAGAAAGGACTCCTTTTTGCTCTCGGCGGGAGTAGCTCTGCTGCCCATAGGAAGGCTGCTCGCATCATGAAGGGGATGGGGGAAAGCCCTTGGGAGCCCCATCCCCAGAAGAGTCGAAACCGTTGGAGAGCCAATAGGGTCAGGTCTGTTGGGGATCGGAACTGGTGTGGTGCTGAGGCGTCGCCTGCTGCACGGCAGCACTCGGGTCCCAATTTGAGGCGGCCCATGGAACGTCTCGTCTCTCTGGCAAGATGATTATCTTCCTCTCTTGTCGGAGGTGCTGGGTAAAGTCTGCATTTCAGTGGCGGCACTCGCTGAGGTGTGCAGACTGGGGACTGGCCAGATCTCTGTAGGTGGATACACCTTTTATTGGTCTGGTTGGTCTGATGGCCGTCATACTCGGGGAGTAGCTGTTGCTGTAGCGGATTGGCTTCTTCTGGTAGTGTCCGATGTCACTCTTTTCAACGAATGTATTATGAGACTCGGATTATGGCATTCTCTGGGTACACTGTCCATTGTCTCAGTGTACTGTATGCTCTGACGGCGGGGAGTGATGTCTCCCTCGCCGAGATATTTTATTCGCAGCTTCGCTCGGTGGTTGATGGGTGCCCACGAGGTGACACTCCTCTGGTCATGGGTGACTTCAAAGCAGCCACTGGCAATGAAAGGGCTGGCTATGAGGATTGTCTCGGTCCCCATGGGTCTGGTGACCGTGGTGAAAGTGGCTCTATGTTCCTTGACTTTGCAAAAGGTCAGGGGCTGCGAATCCCTGGATCCTGGTTCCAGTGCACGGAACCGCATTGTTGGACTTGGTACTCCAATTCTGGTGGAATTCTGGAGGCTCTTGCAAAACTGTAGGGTCTACAGAAGTGCCCAGTTTGTAAATTCTGACCACAGACTTGTTACTACTCTTAGGATCCAGCTTAGGTTTGGTCCAGTAGGTTACCACCTACTAGGAAAACGAGCCTGGACTTGGCCAGACTCCAAGACCAGGCTATTTCTAATGAGTTTGTATACAGTTTATGTGAGGAACTTTCACATTTGGGTGTGACTGCCGATCCTAATGTGATGTGGGAGACCCTGAAGGAATTTGTTAGAGGAATCTGTGAGCAAATGACACACCATCTGTGGTCTGGCGACACACGTCCTGCTTACAGAGGAATCGAAGCATTACACACATCCGAATCTGTTCCTCGGAGGGTCGAGTCCTTACGGATGACACTGCAGTTGTGACCCGCTGGGCTGGCTACTTTGAGCAGTTTAAAGCTGATCCTCCGGCTAGGACGTTGGATATTTCTGGGTCCACGGCTCTTGAGACTGATCCTCCAATTAGCTGTGAATCACCCAATCTCACTGAGATTGCACAGGTGGTGAACCAGCTGAGGGGGTCGGGGACAGCTGCAGGAATCTATGGTATCCAGGGTGAACTTCTCCAGGCTGGTGGTAAGGCTGTCCTCCAGGCTGATGGTAAGGCTGTCCTCCAGGCTGATGGTAAGGCTGTTCCCCTGGCATTGCAAGCAATCTTTTCTTCTCTTTGGGAGACTGGCATCATCCCAACTTAGTGGAAAATGGGACTTCTTGTCTCTATTTGGAAAGGGAAGGGAGATCGCATTGATTGCAGCAACTACAGGGGGATAACACTGCTCTTGGTGCCGGGTAAGGTCCTTGCTAGGGTTGTTCTCAATAGGACCCGTGATCACTTACTCACCTACCAGCGACTGGAACAGTCTGGTTTTATGCCTAAGAAGTCTACCATCGACCACATCCTGGCACTGAGGGTTGAATAATAGGCAGCTTCTTTGCAGCCTTTGTCGATTTTCGCAAAGCGTTTGACTCAGTAGATCGAGCTGCCCTGTGGGACATCCTGAAGATTTGCGGGATCCCCTCGAGGTTGCTAGATAGCATGACTGGCCTGTACACTGGTACTGTGAGTGCTGTGCAGAGTGGAGGCAGGACCACTGCGTTTTTCCCAGTTGGTTCTGGGGTTCGTCAGGGGTGTGTTCTTGCTCCTACTCTGTTCAATGCTTGTATGGACTGGGTGTTGGGCAAGGTCATGGGGTCCAGCAGCTGTGGGGCATCTGTTTGTGAAGAAAGGTTCATGGATCTTGACTTTGCCGACAATGCTGTGACCTTTGCGGAATCAATGGAGGCTCTGATCGGGGCGCTCAAGAGACTGGGCGAGGAGTCCAAGTGTCTGGGCTTGCAAGTATCCTGGATAAAAACCAAGATCCAGGCCTTTAATGACCTCTTGGGCACAGCTATCAGCAGTGTGTCTATTTGCAGCGAGACCTTGTTGAGAGGTTTACTTAGCTTGGCAGTGACATTCATGTCTCTGGTGACTCTTCCTATGAGGGGTGAGATGGGGTTTGGGTTTCATGAGGTCGCTGGAAAGGGGTGTGTGGTGCGCCCGATATGTATGCAAAAGGACGAAGGTCCAAGTCTTTAGAGTCCTGGTGCTTCCTGTCTTACTATATGGTTGTGAGACATGGACACTATCCAGTGACCCAAGACGAAGACTGGACTTCTTTGTTAATGAGTCTCTCCGGAAAATCCTTGGGTACCGTTGGTTTGACTTTGTGTTGAATAAGCGGTTGCTCATGGAGTCCCGAATGAGGCACATTACCTGCATTGTGAGGGAGTGTCAGTTATGGCACGTTTCCCTGAGGGTGATCTGGCTCGTAAGATCCTCATTGTTGGGGACCCGAGTGGCTGAACCAGGCCAAAAGGTTGCCCGCATAACACCTGGCTGCGGCAGATAGAGGGTCATTTCCGGAGGGTAGGACAGGACCACGTGTCTGCATGGGGGGTTGTCAACCGGGATCCTGAGTTGTTTCGTTGTGTAGTGCGTGCGGCAACGCACTGTACCAGTGCATGCTCCTTAACTTGACTTCACCAAAATTTTGAGTGTCCTATTATATAAAGAAAATTTGGAGGCATCATTTGACTAAAACAGCATGTGTCTAAACTATAAGACCACCAAAAACCCAAAAGAAAGCCCATAAAACAAAGGGGCAGAAGGTTTTCACAACCCATATTATGTACAAATGAGTAAAACTGAACTAATAACGAAGGTATTGCGATATACCAATGCTTCTGACAATAAATGCATGAGCTTAAAACCCCAAAGTAGTAATAAGCTAAAGTTACGTTTTATTAATGAAAGCACTCACAAAATTTAAATAAAATGTACAAACACAAGTTCTAAAATGCAAAATAACCACTACTCTACATGCCATGCTTTCCATTGCTGCAATTATGCAAGTTACCTTTTCTTTATATGCTCATAAATAAAATGGTTAGTTTACCACTAGATAAAAATTAGACACTATGAGGATCAGTATCTATATTTATTAATATTGTTAATTGCTCAATTTTGAAACTTCAGGCTGCATTTTAAGAAGTTAGAATTAAAATCACAAATCTGAGGTTCTCTCTCAAACATCTGTGGTTACCATTTCACTTTAAGATAATCAATCACCTTGTCTGAACTGTTCCTCAAATGATAAGGATTACAAAATGCTTTAAAATGAAGCCCTGCAGGCTAGTGCTCTGATCAACTGATTCAATCAGCAACCAGTTTATTTTCACTATAAAAGACTTGGTTTTTGACACAAAAACTTGTCATTCATATTTTGTCAACATCTGACTTTCTAAGCTTTACAGAAATTAAGTTGAGCCAGCACAGGTTTTTTTTTATTTTTATGCAAACTTCCTGTAAACAGAAAGCAGTAAGGTAGACTTTACTAGCTAGAATGATAACTGTTCACTTTTCGGTATGTAATTTAGTGCACAGGGGATTAAATAAGATAACTTGCACCAAGGAAATATAAAACAGGCAAAATAGCTTTTTTTTTTTTTTTTATTTATTAATTTTATTACAATCAATACATAGCAATCAAGTTTTTACAAAAAAAAAAGAATTATGCTAAGAACAGATCGATCCCCACCCTTGAGAGAGAGAGCAAGCCAAACGGTGTAAAATTTAAGGCTTTTAAAAATACCTAAATCAACAAATTCTCTGTGCTTTATAAACTCATTTCAAAATATTACTGATTAGATCCTGCCATGTGTTGAAAAAAGTCTGCACAGATCCTCTAACTGAGTATTTGATTTTTTCCAATTTTAAATAATATAACACATCAGTTTCCCACTGACTTAAAGAGGAGAGTTTGGGTTCTTCCAGTTTATCAGAATAAGTCTGCGTGCCAACAGTGTAGTGAATGCAATCACAATTTGTTTGTCTTTCTCCACTTTAAGACCCTCTGGAAGAACCCCAAACACAGCTGTTAATGGGTTAGGAGGGATTGTGAGTCCAAGACTGTCTGAGAGGTAATTAAAAATTTTGTCCAGAATAATGTTAATTTGGAGCAGGCCCAGAACATGTGACCTAGTGAGGCTGGGGCTTGGTTGCAACGTTCGCAGGTTGGATCATGCCCTGGAAACATTTTGGAGAGTTTTAGTCGAGACAGATGTGCTCGATATATAATTTTGAGTTGTATAATTGTATGCTTTGCATATGGAGCTTGAGTGAATTCTCTGCATTGCTACTTTCCACTCCTTTTCTGATATATTAATTGAGAGGTCATTTTCCCAGTGTCCTCTTGGATCTTTGAAAGGAAGGGATTGTAAAAGGATTTTATATATTGTAGAGATGGAGTCTAACTCCTTGAAATTGAGCAATAATTTTTCCAGCGTGGATGAGGGTGCAAGATGAGGAAAATCTGGAAGGTTCTGTTTAACAAAGTTCCTGATTTGAAGATAGTGAAAGAAATTTGTAGCTGGAATGTTAAATTTGGAATGTAATTGTTCATAGGATGCAAAGACGTTGTCTATATAAAGATCTCTAAGCAAGTTAATTCCAAATTTTTCCAGATATTAAAACTGCATATGTTTGTGAGGGTTGAAAGAGGTGGTTCTTTTGCAGGGGTGCCACAGAAAGAAGCTTCTCCGTCTTAAAATGCTTTCTACATTGGTTCCAGATTCTAAGTGAGTGGAGCACAATTGGGTTATTAGTGTATTGCCGATAACGTGTGTTTATTGGAGCACAAAGCAAGGAATACAAAGAAGTACTGCAGGATTTTACTTCTATTGCGGTCCATGCCTGTGTATGTTCTTCTATTTGTGTCCAGGTTCTTATCGACTGTATATTTGCCTGCCCAGTAATAAAACTGGAAGTTAGGTAGAGCCATGCCGCCTTCTGCCTTTTGTCTTTGTAGGGTCGCTCTTTTGATGCGTGGATGTTTAGAATTCCAAATAAATGAGGTTATTGTTGAATCTAATTGCTTAAAGAACGATTTATTAATGTATATTGGTATGTTTTGAAATAAAAAGGAGCTTAGGAAGAATATTCATCTTAACAGTGTTAATTCTTCCAGCTAGTGTGAGATGAAGGGTTGACCATCTATGCAAGTCTTGTTTAATTTTTTCCATACAGACGCGAAATTTTGTTGATAAAGAGCTTTATGTTTACTTGTGATGTTTACCCCGAGGTATTTAAACTGTTCTGCAATGATAAAAGGAAGGGTGTCTAATCTAATATTATATGCTTGCGAATTCACCGGAAAGAGTACACTTTTATTCAGATTAATTCTGAGACCAGAGAGCTTTTGAAATTCTGTGAGTGCTGCTAAGACTGCAGGCACAGAATTTTCTGGGTCCGATATATACAGTACCATGTCATCTGCATATAATGAGATTTTCTGTTCCAGTCCTTCTCTGCTAATCCCCTTTATCTGATCAGTATTTCGACAATGTATTGCCAGTGGTTCAATGGCAATTGCAAACAGCAGTGGTGACAAAGGGCATCCTTGTCTTGTGCCACGTTCTAGTTTAAAGTAGTCTGAGCAAATGTTATTGATGCAAACTGAAGCTTCTGGGTTAGTATACAGTAATTTAATCCATGCACAAATGTTCGGGCCAAACCCAAACTTCTCCAAAATAGTAAAAAGGTATTTCCATTCAATCATGTCGAATGCTTTTTCTGCATCCAATGATAATAATATTTCTGGGGTGTTTGATTTAGTTGGTGAGTATATTACATTAAACAGGCGTCAAAGATTTGAAGATAAGTGTCGGCCCCTAATAAATCCAGTTTGGTCTTGTGATATTACTGAGGGGAGCACTTTCTCCATCCTTCTAGCTATGATTTTAGAGAGTATTTTAACGTCGTTATTCAGAAGTGAAATTGGTCTGTATGATGCACATTGTAATAAGTCCTTATTTTGTTTTGGAAAGACAGTGATTAGTGCTTGGCGAAAGGTTTGTGGAAGAGATTGGTTATCTCTGGCTTCTGTAAATGTTGCTAATAGGAGGGGAGCTAGCTGAGCGGAGAATTTCTTGTAAAACTCTGCAGGGTAGCCGTCAGGGCCTGCTGCTTTTCCACCTTGGAGTGACTTTATAGCATCCAGTAATTCTGATAATGACAGAGGTTTATCGAGCTCCTCCACACTAATAGCGTCAATTTGTGTCAATAGCTTTTAAATACAGGCAGAGATAAGAACACTTTGAGAATAAAATACTACTCCCGGGCATTAAAGGGAACATCTTGGTGACACTGCCTGCTATGAACACACTATTTGAATACTATTTACATCTTGCCTGAGGAAGGGGCCGGAGTTGCCTCGAAAGCTTGCATATTGTAATCTTTTTAGTTAGCCAATAAAAGGTGTCATTTTGTTTGGCTTTTCTCTACATTCATAATGGCTAACACGGTACAACACCCTAGTACTGAATACTATTTGTAAATTTCAAAAGACTCTGGCTCCAAAATACTTAAAACTAAAACAAACAAAATTTAAGAATTGTATGGTATTGATTTACAGAGAATGACAAGTAAAACTACTACATTTAAGATAAAAAACAAGTCTATATGACATTCTCAAAAGCACTTAACATATACACTCATGTTTAAGTTGTGCCACGGATAAGTCAGGGCTTGATTTACCGCATAATTTCGGGTATTTTATAATGTTGGTCATATAAGTAGAATGCAGAAAACTCATGCTATTGGTCCAAGAGATTATGATATGCTAGTGCCCACCTGAGAGAGTAACCACAGAGCACACAGTCTTTTTTCCCCCTCTATGTATTGTACCTACATGACCACACGGTAATACCCAAACTATCCTAGTGATGATTGCACTGTATTGTGTTTTTTTTTTTAAATCTCACACACCCTCATGCACCTTTATTGCAAGAGCATCCCTTACCTACGATGGAGCGTTTGATCAGAAGAAAATATGAAGCTGGTTTTAAATTAAAAGTCGTTAAAGTGGCGAAAGAAATTGGTAACTGTGCTGCTACAACAAAATTTGACGTGTCCGAGAAACTGGTGTGACATTGGGGGAAGCAAGAAGATGTAAAAAGTCTATGGATAAGTCTACTGGATGGCCTTGAGGCTATTCTGGCAAAACATTCTACTCCTCAGCAGGGGAAGGTATGGCCTTGGTCAGACTGTTTTCAGCCAGGATGAAGAGGTATTGGCCTTTTCTCAGAAAACTTTTGAGCTGTGGAAAGCTCATCACTGGGGTGGTCCAATGACTCTATAGTGACCAAGGGCTGGGTGTGATGAGATCTGAATGGAGATGTTAAAAGCACTGCACATTGTTGGAATAATGTTGTTAATGTGTCTATTCAATGTCCCATGGAAGGTGGATAAAGTGCAATTGGAGTGACAGACTAGTGTGGTGGTCCCATCTCTCTCTGTGTGTCTTTATGTCTGTCAGCTTTTCACAGAGAACTACTTAATGGATTTAAATAGTTTTTTCATATAATTTGCTTGAACATTCCAGTTGACTTTGCGACTTCTCTCATTGCGCTAAGTATTATAGTTCAGTTACGACACTGATTTATTCACACAAATCTGATAGATAAGTTGCGGGACTACGGGAAGGGGAACCTCAGCCTCAATACAGCGCTATTGTCACTACTCAAAGTGCTCAGCAATTGCAGGTTAAGGGCCTTGCTCAAGGGCCCAACAGAGCAGAGTCCCTTTTGGCATTTACAGGATTCGAACCGGCAACCTTCCGATTGTCAGTGCAGATCCCTAGCCTCAGAGCCACCACTCTGCCTGTGATTTATCAACTGTCTGGTTTATATGTTTCCATTGACAGGAAATCAAGGCTCAGCCAAAGATGTGATCGTGTCCAGTTGGGAAGGCTAGAGGTAGCGTTTTTGCTTTATGTCATTTTCTTTGCCTCATTGGACTAAGACCTTCAGCACACACTCCATTGATTCATTGCAGAGTTTGAAGTAGCAGGGATTAGGATCAGTACCTCTAAGTTTGAAGTCATGGGTCTCTCGAAAAAGAGCAGATTACTCTATCTAAAGAAGGGTGGAAATCTGCCCTTAGTGAAGGAGTTCAAGTATCTTGGGACCCTGTTCATGAGTGATTGAAGACGGTAATGCAAGATCAACAAGCAGACTAGAGAAGCAGCTATTCTGTGGACACCATGGTCCATGGTGGTGAAGCAGGAGCAGAGTCTAAAGACAAAGCTCTTGGTTTACCTGTTGATCTACTGTTTATCCCTATCCACACATCAGAGCTGCACCAACCCTGGGAGAGGTAGAATTGTAGATGGGGCTTGCACAGTTTTTGTTGATCTGCTTAGCCTGCTACTACCATGGACCAAACCATAAGAAGTGGTTTTGCAAGATTAAATGAGAGGAGATGAGGCATTTTATTCATATCTGTTTAAAACAAAACTGTTCTTCACATGATCACAGCACCATAATTTGATTTGCTTACATATTTCTAGTTCCAATTCTCATTATGTATATTGCATAAAACAAGATGTCAGAACACTTTGGCCCTTTTTGATTTCTAGCTGAGATGCTGTCTCATTTAGGTTTGCAACTTCAAGTCAAGTCAACTCACGATGACTGATGAGGAGATGCAGGTCCGAGATTATGGAGTAGGCTAATCAAGTACACTGACCTTGCATAGAAGAAGGAAAATGTTACTATTCAGTATAGTAGTAGCAGTATATATTAGTATAAATGTGGTTATTTGCAATACAGTGATCCCTCGCTAAATCGCGCTTTGCCTTTCGCGGCTTCACTCCATCTCGGATTTTAAATGTAAGCATATCTAAATATATATCACGGATTTTTTGCTGGTTTGCGGATTTCTGCAGACAATGGGTCTTTTAATTTATGGTACATGCTTCCTTAGTTTGTTTGCCCAGTTGATTTCATACAAGGGACGCGATTGGCGGATGGCTGAGAAGCTACCCAATCAGAACATGTATTATGTATTAAATAAAACTCCTTAATGATATACGATATGCACGTATTGATTTTTGATTGTTTGCTTTTCTCTGCCTCTCTCACTCTCTCTGACATTCTCTGCTCCTGACGGAGGGGGTGTGAGCAGAGGGGCTGTTTGCTTAGAAGATACGGACGCTCCTCTAAAAAATGCTGAAACACTACCTTCACATTGATCCCTTCCTTGGGCCACTTTATGCGGTGCTTCCACTTAAAAGCCCAAAACCCCTATTGATTTTTGATTGTTTACTTTTCTCTCTGACATTCTCTGCTCCTGACACGCACACCTTTAAAGAGGAAGATGTGTCTGCATTCTTTTAGTTGTGAGAAAGAACTGCCATCTCTGTCTTGTCATGGAGCACAGTTTAAACTTTTGACTAAAGAGTGTTATTTCATGTCTAGAGAACTCTAATAATGTTAAAAAAACATATTTAGAAGGTCGTAAACAGGTTTTCTATGCTCTAACTGCAAAAATATTAGATTTATAAATAAAGAATCCTACTTCGCGGAAATTCATTTATTGCCGTAGAGTCTGGAATGGATTAACCGCGATAAACGAGGGTTTACTGTATACCCCAAAGTCATAACCGACTCACCAACATACTTCACAGAAAGCTACTGACAGGCATCAATGTACTTCTCACTAATGCTTCTTCTGACAAAGTGGTACCTCTGTGAGGCAAAGACTTCAAATTTGGACTCTTCTGTCCATAGGCAGTAATCTTCTGTCCATAGGACTTGCTGCCACTGGTTATCCTAGCTTTTTGCTTTAATTTTTCCAATACTGCAGTTTCTTGTGTTTACTGCCTTTCCAAAAGAATGTTTTCTTAGTTGCAACATGGTGTATAAGACCACTTCTTGTTCAGATTTCTTCATATGGCTGAGGTGTTTGCTTTCATTCCAGATGACTCTGCTAGATGCTGAGCAAGCACTTCACTGGATGTTCTTTTCTCTCTTAAGGAAGTGTCCTTTAATGACTCTTTTTCCAGAGACTAGGGCATTTTTTTGGGTTTTCCATTGTTCTGTAGTTATTTAATGTTATATATTATTTCATGAGCAAATAAAACATCTAATGCCCAGATAACTAACTGCAAAAAATACATTTTCTTGGGTGGCCCCTGGTTTTAGTAATGTGCTGAGATATAAAGGGAAAAAAAAACAAGTTCCAACTTGTAAGTTAAATAACGATATCCCAAATACTTGAATATTATTATTATATATTATAAATATTATATTAGGCTGAACAATTGTGTTATTTATGCGAAAACTGTCTAGTGTTCACCTTCAAATAAACTAAACTAAAACACACTAAGTCATAGGCTGAAATTCTATCTCTTTATACACTGTGTGACCCTGAGTGTGGCACTTACTGTAACTCATGAGGCTCCAAATATAATCACATAAAAGCAAATTAAAATTGCCATTTTAATGTCATTTTGGTTAAAAACCACCAAATTTGTGCTGCTGTGGCAAACAGTGTGATGTATTGGGAATAAATGTATAGTCACTTTACCTTCCTGTGCCCTACTGGAAAAAAAAATGTATCCAAACAGTTATACATTGGTTATATACACCTAAAGTGCCTTAGGGTGGTCCCTTTTGTAGAATAAAGATGTCATAGAAACTAAACGGGTTGCTTTCCTTACTTGTGTGGCACTGCTCAAAAAATATTTTACCATGAAAGACTCTATAATTTGAATAAATAAGTAAATATATATCAATTTATTTTGATAAAGGTTACTTTGTTCAAGGTGGGAACCTTGGGCAAATGTAACAAAACATGCATTTTATAACCACAGTATTTTAGCAGTCATCTCAATGCTCTGAAACAGCAAGCCCCATGAATGACACATGGCTTTCCACAATTGTGTGCATGTTTTATTAATTTTACAAATGCAAATTGTGTTTAATTTAAAAGGCACTATAAAAAAAATCTAACCGATATCCAAAACTGCATCCCTTTTATTGTCAGTTTTAAAACTGCAGCATTATTTTATTCCAGTGCTTCATAAACCGCATCATTTAATATCAGGGCCGAAGGCTTTGCTATGTTAATGTTTCTTAATATGATCTGAGCGTGTTCTATGTGCATCTTGCCACTGTGTACAGCGCCTTTCACGTTGACCCCTCAGATGGTTCAAGATCACAAACATTTAGCTTGATCTTAATTAAAACAAAAATGTTACACATATAAATCAAACGTGTTGCCAATAAAATTCGCATTACACTCTCCATCCCTCAATGATGAATAACGTCGACTTACAAAACATTTCCTTGCATCACAGGCTGTGACTCTGCGGCAATGACACAGTCGGGCATAAAGCAGCCAGGTCACATATCCACCCAATCGGCTTAAAGCCGGGCACATGCCGTTACTGATCTCAACCTTAATTTTGCTTTCGTCACTAGAATTCATTAGGAGACGCGTGTTCGGTTTTATGAATCATTCCTAAATCCCCCGCTTTCGGGGGCCGCGATCGCATAAATTTAAAGCCTTGTGGAACTGGGGATCGTCATTGTAAAGCCCGAGGCCTGTTAATAATTAATAAGAACAAACTGCTACCGCTTTTAGCTGGCCGGGGGGTGTAAGAGTTAGGTGGGGGTCTGCAAAAACTGAATGCATAAACGATTAATAACATCCTGTTTATGACCTACCGAATGCGCATTTCATTCTTTTCATTAAAGAAAACTTTAACTGTTAACGCTCACATTTCCATGCGCTGTATTGATTTTTAAAGAATCCTTCATGTAGAGTGCGCGCCAGGAGGGGCACTGCTTTTCGATACAGTGGATGACTAACTCACCACCACCCCCAGCAATTCTACAACTCCTCTTTTTCCAAATAGAAAAATCCAAAGCAAACCACTGAATTACAACACACACGAAAAGATAAATCGGACTTACCTCATTGTCAGAGGTCCATACTCAAACGTCTTAAAAGATATAAACGGGAGTATCCGTATGTTACTTCTTGGAAAAAACACCCATATATCCCCGTCTCTCTGGCTGCTTATCTTTTTTCCCCTTTGGTCTCCCCCTTTTTCTCCGAGAGCCGCTGTACTGCGAGCGTAACCTAACCGGCGGGCCGCAGCCACCCACTTTGTTATTCTTTTTTTTTCTTTATCAAAAACTGACACAAATACAACCACTCAGCACGTAAAATTTCATTTTGGAGGCGGGAGGGGGTGGGCTTTATAGTATATACTTGACCTATTATATATCAATCCTGAATGTCGTCAAAAATAAATCTGCCGCCTCGAATGTATCAGGATTAAGTGCATGAAAGTGATTGAAAAGAGTAAAAACCAATTGGAGTGGGAATGTACCATGACGTTAAAAAAAAACAGACATACTCCTGTGAGATTGTAACCAATCAAATAAGAGGATTTTTTTGCAATCGTCCAATAGCAAAGATTGGGGAAGAGGATTGCCTTTTATTGTGGTTGGCGGGGAAGGAACGCAGGTCTGTCAGGTTGGTATTATTGCGTTAGGTCTCGGCATAGTTTCTAAAAGCGTAGGTGTTATCAAAGTGAATTTTTCAAAGTATCGCTGTTAAAGCGTGCAAATCAAATTTGCATTAAGAAAGAGACCTGTCACAGAAAATATGCAAGCGATTAATGAATGCGTCTGTTTCGTGAGGATTGTATTCGTAGCTTTAATTTTCCGGTCCATTTTTCTGTCGGTAATAAATGCATTTTTTTTAGTCTTTGCGTATATGACTGCTAATGCTGAGTTCGGTTTATAATAATTTATAATTTATTTATATTTCTTATTGTTCGTTTTAGTTTATTATACTCCCCCACAAGCAGTTTAGGTTCTCTTCCTTCAGCTTAGAGGCATGCTAGTCATGGAAATGAGTTTTATGAAAAGCGCACAGTAATAGATTCACTAGGTAATTATTCTTGAAACTACCGGGTTAATCAAATAAATCATTAGATTAAAACCTCAGTTATAGTTATTTCGGGTTACTGTACCTTTAATTATGGTCAAGAGAAATTACAATAGCCAAGGACACATACGCAAAACAACTAAGCATATGCCTCCTAATGGATCTTGAAAGACCCATTCAGAAATCATTGACATTTGCTTGTTTGGCGAGCTCGAATTGAACATGTTATTGTAGCAGCATTTCGTAGTATATTATGAATGCAAAGAGGCCATATAGGTCTTGCATGAAAATGTGCAATATAAATAAATGTTGCCGCTGTAGTAGTTGTGGTACGACACTCGCGCCCCGGAAGGCTGCAGTTACTAATGGTTTACGTTCCAACCAATTTGCCATTTAGAAGGTAACCTTCACTGATAATGAAACTTGTTATTTAACTATATCTCTTGTTAGTGTTTTCATTCATCCAAAACAAATTTTAATTACATTTGCAGAATTTTCTTTTACGAGAACATTATCCATATGTTATGTGGATCAGAACTGGTTTGTACTTCAAGGTCCTCACCGTTATTTCTCAACATTTTATTAACACAGATAACTTCATGATTAACAGTAAACTGTAAATGGAACCAAGATAGCTAGAGAGTTGGTGGTTTCATTGTTATTTTCATGTCATTATTAATCGTTGCTGGTTAAGAAAACAAATGATTATTACCTAAATTGAGCTGATTAAAACTAAAATAAATAATTAAGGGCTCTGATTCATAACAAGTGAGTTAACAAAAGTTAATCCCCCTAAAACATATTTCTATAGCAGCAAATATAAATTGGTTGAAGTTTAAATCTGCAACCACTGTGGCCCTCTGGGACAGTGAGTGATACTCCCTGCTATACAATGTAATTAAAATGTTTCTTGACTGAAGGAAAGAATTAACAAGAATATAGTTAAACATCAAGTTTCATTATCAGCAAGGACTCTCTTTTAATTACAAAACTGGTTGGACCAAAAACCTGCAGGCACTGTGCTCCTCATGACCATGAGTGAAAATCCCTGGACTCAATGATCAGAGTAAATTTAACTCTTAAGTTTTTCTTTGTCAAATAACACCACAACACTTTTATATAGAGAAGTTGATAATTTCAGGAAACCGATGCAATTTTGCTGTAGATTTCAGTAAAAAAAAGTCAGTTTAATGTTTGATCATGAATCATGATGACATGATAATCTTAGAAAACAAAGATTCAAGTTTAACAAGGCATAATTCTTAACACTGCTGTCTTACATCTCAGAGATAGATAGATAGATAGATAGATAGATACTTTATTAATTCCAAGGGGTTCTGGTCCTGGGTTCAGAGTTTAACCGAGACACTGAGTGGTATTTGCAAATGAATCCCTGTCAGCATGGGTCTTCTCCTTATATTTCAGCTTAGATCCAGAGACATTTAGGTTTTAAGCTGATTGATAACTTTAAACAAGCCCTCTACGAATGAATATAGCTGTGCCATGCAACAAACTGGCACCTTGATCAGGGCTGATTCTGCTCTGCCCCAATTGCTCGTGGAACAGGTATACTGCATCTTCAGATTTTGTGTATTTTTACATTGCTGCTAAAAAGTACACATTGTCCATTTGCATTTCCCACATGTGGCTTAAGCAGGTTTTGAAAATACAAAGAGAGTTTGATTGATCAGAGCCAATGGTATTTGAAATTTATTGAGAAGGATTTTTGTTGTGTAGGTTACTCTACCAATATGAGCACACTAACATAATGCTGTAGTTAATGTGAAATAATTTGCCTAGAGAACTAGTTTCCATAGAGATTTATTGTTCATAACCGACTGCAGATGAAAGGTCACATATTATACAAGCATTCCTTGAGCATGCAGGAGTGTATGTGGCAAAAGATACTTTGTAGTGAATAAACATAGTTATTTAGCATTTTCTGGAGTAGCACCAGATTAAACTAAATTCTGCAACAATAAATCTTGGGATTTTCTATACTATACTGTTTTTGTGTCTACTTATCTGGAAAAATTCAAACCCATCCTACAAACCCGATGGAAGAGTGATTCCTTACATTATTTAAAACTGGACAAAAGTCATATTCCTCCTATGAGGAATGGTGACAAGCTTGTTCAGAATATGGCAAGAATTTATTAATGCTGTCTGAAAATGACCTGGATGGTCACTACCTTTGGTTACTGTTGTTTAGATATTATAATATACAGTATTAAACATGAGCACCTACAATATTTCATAATGGGTGTTTGGTTAATATGGCCCTCTGTACTAGTTAGGTGTTGGGCTTTAAACTTTGACTATGTTGTAATGTATGGTAATTTCTTTTAATATTTTGCAGTTTTGTTTGAAATTGTGTTGTGCTTAATGTGGTATGATTTTATGATTAATAAAATGAAATTAAATAAAAAAGGAACTTGCTTGTCCAAATGTAGACTGTTATGCGAGGGCCATACTGGACATACAGTAGCTTTTCATTTGTGTATCACAATCTCTATAGTAAAGTGTAGTGATGGCATCCTCACAGCAACAAAGACCAAGATATTTGGTCAGGACAGAGGATAAGAATAAATAAAGCTATAGGCAATTTTTTGATGAGAACCTACTTCATTGCATAAAAGGCACTGGAGTAGGGTAATAAGTTACATTATTTTAGAATGTTAAAGCCAAACATCTACACCATAATGGTTTCAGAGCAGGATTGCTTTTTTTTTCCAATTTGATGACATAATCCATTAAAAATATACGGAGAGACTTGTAGATCGTCATGAGTTATTGTTTAACATGACCATGTTGAATATGAGAACATTTCTAAATCCTTCTGGAAAGCAGCAATAATATATATTTTATGTTTACACAAAACCTGAAGATACCCATTTATTTTGTGAGCCCATTTTTGTAGTACAGGTTCAGGAATGGTTAAGTCCTGTCCCAGCAGAATAAGACAGCAAAGCAGATGCTGACTGTGGGTAGGATGTTATTTGCTTCCAGGGCACTGGTAAATGCACACACTCACTTTATCTGTTGAATAGCATGAAGTTAGAACTTAAGATCATCACAAAGAGTTCACCATAACCGCTAATCAAACCAAGGTCTAGATGTATTTGTTCTCCTTAAGAAACACTATTATTATGTTATGTATACTATATTTTCACATATATCTGCATTAAAAATGGCATCATTTTATACTGTACACAAACCGAAGTTTTTTTGTTTTCATTTAAACAGTGTGTCTTTCGAGTGTTCTAAGGATTTTGTTGTCAGAAATAAAAATAATAATAATTGTCAATTGTGACAGTAAACTGCTTTTAATTTTCCTGTTCTGTTTGCCTGACTGGAAATATTTATGGGAATTTTAGAAGACCAAATATGATTGTGAATTAAACATGTCAAATGTACTGTGAAGAATAAGTGTATTCATGGACCTCAAAAATGTATATTTGTGGATACATTCAGCTTCTTATCCTCTTTTCCTGTGGTTTGGCAAATATGTTTTTAGATTGGAATTAAGTCTTGACAATAACTGCAGTACTGAAGTAATCCTCAACAACAACACCATTTATTAATATAGCACATTTTCATACAAGTGGTGTAGCTGAAAGTGTTTTACAAGATGAAGGAAGAAAAGTTGATAAAAAAATAAAAATAACATTAGGCAATACTAAATAACAAAGAATAAAAAATTCCAGAGGGTTGGAGAAAAAAAAAATTAAAATCTGCAGGGGTTACAAAGCCATGAGACCACCCAGCCCCCACTGGGCATTCCACCTAACATAAATGATCTAAATCAGCCCTCATGGTTTTCAAGCTTTCAGGCTCAACCCAAGTCCTGTGTTCTCAGTAGCTAGTTTAGAAGGTGGTGTTTTGTCAAAAGTCTAAATATAACATGTCAGTATTTTTTTTTTTAAGTTGTAATGGAAAAAATATTTTGCTAAATGAATAACAATAATATTTAACATTTATTTTTGACATACTGCAGGTGTTTGGACCACTCTTGTACTTACCTGTTGTTTTTGTAATTATTTTCCAGAATTTGATATAGTCATAGCACACTGCTACTTCAACATGAAGGGTTTATTCTGTCACATGAATGAAGATGTGAAGTTTGTCCTTCAGGATGCAGTAAGTATAAAAGAAGAGCAGAAAGAGACAGTTCTTCAGCAACATTTAAGGTACAAGCTACCATAGTAGTTAGCAAAAAATAACTTTTATGAACTCTTAATGGTTTTATATACCGTATTTCACTTCTAGACTGCTACCTTGTAGATCTGTATTCTAAGTTTGAATGCAGTGCCTTACCATCTCTGATGTGGAAGTTGCATATTCTCCTCATATTTACATTGGTTTTACTTTGGGCACTCTATTCCTCCTATATCCTCAAGTACATATAGGTTAATGGGTAAGTGTGGATGTGAGCATGAGTGGGCACAGCAATGTCAGTCTTGCACTCAGTGATGCTGATGTAAGCTCAGACTCCCTGTAATTATAAATTGGATTAAGTGGGTTTGAGATGTATGTAGAAATAAATTATGTATTTCTCAGTACCCTTTTTAGGAATTATCTGTTTAAATAAAATCTAAATTCAGACAATTCAACCTACAGACCTCTGTAAAATAACAATTCATCAAACAACAGTGGAAATGGATTACCTGATTTGATTTTCCCTGATACTGTAACTTCGACATTTTGGCTTTTTAGAGCACAGATATAGTACGGTTAAATTATAATTTCTTTTTGGGTAGACTTGCTAAGGTGTCATTCGAAGTCTCAGGATTGCTAAATATAAGTTGAACCTGGCATTAAACTGTCAGTTTTGTGATTCTTGCCACAGCAGTGCTCAAAAATGGACGAATGCCTCAAAACTAATAAAAATGAGACCTGCCTTTTTATTTGGCAGAATCCATCCTAACAGTCTAACGTCAAATTCAAAAGGCACACTTCTGGCATGAAAACTATTACAATGGCCAAGGCTTTTTGACCTTTAAAATTTTAAAATGTCCCAAACAGAGGAGAGGGAAACCATAAACCTTTGTTCTGAAGGGCAACAAAAGTAAAGTTACTGTAATATCTAAATAATTCAAAAAACAGAAGCACAAAAAAGGCAGGCAGATAAAATGAACAAAAAAAAGTTTAGGGTGCAAGGTGAACAAATCTTAAGATTAACAAAACCAAAGAACACTACTTTTGATAAGTGCAGGGGTCAATGGTCAGTAAATCCAATAATGAAAACAAATAAAATGGAAATTAAAAACATATATGTGTATATATATATGTATATATATATATATGTATATATATATATATATATAATGTATGTATGTATGTGTGCGTGTATGTTTATATATGTATGTGATATATGTGTGTGTGTGTTTATATATGTATGTGTTATCTATACTAATAAAAGGCAAAGCCCTCACTCATCACTAATTCTCCAACTTCCTGTGTAGGTAGAAGGCTGAAATTTGGCAGGCTCATTCCTTACAGCTTACTTACAAAAGTTGGGCAGGTTTCATTTCAAAATTCTATGCGTAACGGTCATAACTAGAACCTACTTATGTACATATATACCGGCCATAGCCTGCAGCTCGGTCGCCGTGTGAGGCGGAGTTCCATCCCTCATCGTCACACCTTCCATGTAATTGAATGCCTGCCCATATAAGGCCGTCCGTCAGCGGCAATCCAGTAGAAACACTCTGCCGCTAAATATTCCAATGAAGATTAGATGGTCAGGGTGGTGTTTGGCGCAAACTCGGCGAAACTGCGAGAGAAAGTTTTAAGTGCCGGGTCTTAGCTAACATTAAATAAAGCTGTGGACATCGCAAAATCGCATGGGATAGCACATGTGCTCTGAGCAGCTCATGTGAACTGACTTTGCAGGACTGGAAAATGTAAACCCATGCATGCAGTGTGTGATGTATCAGACACACTACTTCTCCCCTGCGAAGCGCCGGTATCTGAGCTGAAATTAAATGAAGCCGTGGACATCTCGAGATCGCACGAGATAGCACAAGCACAGCTGAGAAGCTTCGATGTGTGTGTGTGTGTGTGTGTGTGTGTGTGTATATATATTGTGAACTTGGACCTGGACACAGGCAGACGGACAACATAGTTCCACCACACACTTTATTTACAACTATTATATACAATTCGTGCTCACAAACCCCAGTGCCTCTTGCACCGATTCCCCAAAGTCCAGGCCACACTCTCAGTCACTGTGCCTCTCTCTCGAACGCCTCCCATCCTCTCTCCAGGTCTCTCCTCTTCCACCCGACATCCACTTCTGACTGGAGGGAGGCGGCCCCTTAAATGGGAACCCGGATGGGCTCCAGCTGCTTCCCGGCAATCAGTCCTAGCCACACCCCAGTGTGGCGGAAGTGCCGGCTGCGCACCCGGAAGCCGTCCGGGTGTCCCCTGTCGTCTTCCTCCCAGCACTTCCTGGTGTGGCGGAAGTGCTGGGCTCCAGGGTTCCTCAGGCACCTGGGCACCGCCTGGCGGTGGTCACAGGCCCCTACAGGGTTGGGCTTCCTAGCCGTCTACCCGTGGCCGCCAATACAACCAGGGCGATTGCCCCCTCGCGGTCTGGAGGAGGCACAAGCCCACGGCCGGGGACCATACCACCATACGGGATATTCCGGCATCAGCGCGCCGCCTGGCGGTGGCCATGGGTCCCTACAGGGCTGGGCTTCCAAGCCCTGTACCCGAGGCCTCCAACATAACCAGGACGGACGCCCCCTCGTGGTCTGGAGGAGGCACAAGCCCTCCTCTGGTCCTCCTGGCGCCCCGCCGGGACCACAATATATATATATATATATATATATATATATATGTAAAACTGCGAGAGAAACTTTTAAGTGCCGGGTCTTAGCTAACATTAAATAACACCGTGCACATCACAAGATCATCGCACGGGGTAGCACAAGTACAACTGAGAAGCTTCAATTTGTGTGTATGTGTGTGTAATATATATGTAACAGCAACACTCTTAACAGTCACAAAACAATTACATTGACAATCAGGTTATGTTATTTTTAAAATGTTTCCTTTTCTTTTTCATAACTTCTTTAACACAGTACTTCTCCGCTTGCTAGTGTGTGTGTTTATATATATATAATATGTAAAAGATGCAAGAGCAAACAGCATAAAAGTTTGGGGTTTCCGGCCGCGTATATTGTAGAATAATCCACAATTCAAAAAAACAAAACAAAAAGAAGGTTGCCGCGACGATAAGTGACCGTGAATTTATAGGGTTGTAAGTCCAGAAACCACCTGGTGACCCGAGGATTCGACTCTTTGTGCTGGGACATCCACTGAAGCGCAGCATGATCAGTCACTAGAGTGAATTCGCGACCCAACAGGTAGTACCGGAGATGGGTTACCGCCCACTTAATGGCCAAGGCTTCCCTCTTCACTGCCGCATACCTGGTCTCTCGGTCCAGCAGTTTCCGGCATAAGTACATCACGGGGTGTTCGACACCATCGACGCTTTGGCTCAACATGGCGCCCAGGCCTGTGTCCGAAGCGTCGGTCTGGAGGATAAAAGGAAGGCCAAAATCAGGGGTCCTTAATACAGGTACCAACGTTAGGGCCTTTTTTAGGTCACTGAATGCGTGTTCCTCCATGTCGTTCCATACCACGTGTAGGGGAGCGCCCTTCTTCGTTAAATTGGTCAAGGGTGCTGCCCTCTCGGAGAAACGGGGTACGAACCGGCGGTAGTACCCCACCAACCCCAAGAAAGCCTGCACCTGTCTCTTGGTATTCGGACGGGGCCATTCCAGGATGTCTTTGACTTTGGAACATTGGGGTCTCACCTGTCCTCATCCCACAAGGTAGCCTAAATATTTGGCCTCCTTTAAGCCAAAAAAACATTTACGGGGGTTAATGCGGAGGCCGACTTTAGCCAGTGTCGCGAGGACAGCAGAGATGTGCAATAGATGCTCCTCCAGGTGCCGGAATAGATGACAACGTCATCCAGGTAGGCGGCACTATAGGACTGGTGGGGCTTCAGCACTCTATCCACCAGATGTTGAAATGTCGCTGGGGCCCCGTGCAGCCCAAGTGGTTGGACCTTGTATTGCCAATGTCCACTAGGGGTGCTAAAGGCCATATTTTCATTTGCAGATGCCGTTAAGGGAATTTACCAATACCCTTTCGTCATGTCAAGAGTAGTCAAGTATCAAGCCGCACCCAGCCGCTCAAGTAGGTCATCAATGTGGGGCATCGGGTAGGCGTCGAACTTGGAGACCTGATTCGGACTTCTAAAGTCATTACAGAACCTCCAGGAGCCGTCCGGCTTGGAAACGAGGACGATAGGACTGGACCAAGGACTATGGCTTTCCTCAACAATGTCCATATCCAACATCCGTTGCACCTCCAGTTCCACTTCGGCGCGTTTTGCCTCCGGGAGTCTATAGGGCCTCTTCCGGACGATTACTCCGGGGTCCGTGACTATATCGTGCGCAATCAGCGAGGTCCGGCCCGGTGACTCGCTCACTACTTCGGGGACGGCCTGGATTGCCTGGGTTATCTCTTGCCGCTGTAGGGGTGTCAGCTCATCACCGAGGTTAAGGGCAGACGTGCTAGCGAATAGGGAGAGGGATCTACGAGTGTCGGGAGACTCCTCCCGGTCCTTCCAAGGTTTTAACAAATTGACATGGTAGATCCTCTCACTCGGCCGACGATTAGGTTGTTTAACTAAATAGTCAACTTTCTTTCCTTAACCTCGTATGGCCCCTGCCAGTGAGCTAGCAACTTGGAATGGGAGGTAGGAACGAGCACCATCACTCGATCCCCCGGGCGGAACTCCCGGAGGATGGAGTTGCGGTTGTAACACCGGGCCTGCGCTTCCTCCGCATGAGTCACGTGGTCCTTTACGAGTGGCGTGATTTTAGCGAGTCTGTCGCGCAGTTGCGTCACATACTCCAATATATTGGAGGAGGGAAGGGCCTCAGCCTCCCAGCCCTCTTTTAGTATGTCCAAAAGTCCTCAGGGTTGTCGCCCGTACAATAATTCAAAAGGGGAGAAGCCCGTAGAGGCCTGGGGCACTTCCCGGTAAGCAAAAGCACGAGCGGTAGGAGTTGGTCCCAGTTCCTGCCATTGGCGTTGACTACCTTGCGGAGCATCTGTTTAAGCGTCTGATTAAAACGCTCCACCAGCCCGTTTGTTTGAGGGTGGTAGACAGACGTCTTCAGGTGCTTTATTCGCAGTAATCTGGCAACCTCCCTGAATGTATCTGAGGTGAAGGGTGTACCCTGGTCCGTGAGGACTTCTTTGGGGATACCCACTCTAGAAAATAGGTTGACTAATTCCCATGCGATATTTTTTGTGTTAACGGAGCGCAGGGGAACCACCTCTGGGTATCGGGTGGCGTAATCCACCATGACCAATATATATTTATGGCCACGGTTTGAGGGTTCCAGGGGTCCTACTAAGTCCACCCCTATTCTGCCAAACAGGATATCTATCAGGGCTATTGGGACGAGAGGAGCGTGGTCCCTCCTAGGAATCTGACGAATCTGACATTCCAGACAGGATTGGCAGAAGCGCCAGACCTCCTCGTTGATCCCGGGCCAGTAAAAACGGAGTTTTATCCTTTCTAGGGTTTTTTCGGCCCCGAGGTGGGCGCCTAGGAGGTGAGCGTGAGCTAGTTCACATACCTCCCGCCGGAAGGTACGCGGGACTAGCAACAACTTCCGCACCTCGGGTCGCCACCCGATACAACAGATCATTCTCCATAACAAAGAAGGGCTCGCGTGGCATGAATCCATCAGCTTGTGAGCCGCCCGGAAGAACAATCGCATTACGGGCAAACCGCAGGGAATCGTCATTCCACTGCTCCCTTTTAAATGAGGCAGGCGTGGAGCGAAACTGATGGTCCAAACTGCTCAGGGGGTCTTGTGAGCTGGTCAGCGGAAGTGTTCTCTGGCTCGTCCCTTCTCCGGCGGATACTTCCGGGTCAGGGACCGTCGCCGGGGAAGCGTCCCCCGATGTGCCTGCCCCATTAGGGCCTGCCCCAGAGCACGGCGTGGAGACCGCAGGAAGGGTGCCTCGCCCTCTCATAACCAGACCTAGTGAGGCCCCAGGAGCGGTGTTTGTCTTACCGCGTTTTCTGTGCGACCAGTCTTGTCCCAAAATCACTGGATAGGGGGGTTCGGGCAACACCGCGACCGTCAAGTTGGATAACTGCCCGTTCCAGGTGATGTAACAGCGAGCGGAACGGTATGACTTGGTCTTCCCATGCACACAAGAGACTGGCAAATGTTGCTTAAGCCACTGTCGCGGTAATACATAACGGCGAGCGACAATGGTAATGTTGCTGCCGGAGTCAAACAGAGCCACCACCGAGTGCCCATTCAATAACACCACTCCCGTGTTTGGAGTTGCCAGCGGGTGCGACGGAGTACAGTACCTTTCCGCGGTGGCCCAGGTGCAGTCCATCTGCTCCGAGGTTGTGTTGAGGGGACAGGTCGGCAGTAGGTGGCCGGTCTCACCGCACTTGTAACAGCGCGGGGAGGCCGGCTTTTCTTTGGATCTCTGCGGCGCTTCCGCAGCGTGTCAAGAGGGCTCGGGGGTGGCCGCCCATCCCTGTCGGTTCCCACAAGCTTGCCTTTCCGACCCCCCGGCTTGGTAGACCGTGAGCTGACGCTCCAGGACTTCCAGGAGCCCTGGCATGTCCTTATAAGGGTGGCGCCGGACCTGCTGCCGGAAATGCCTGTGCAGATACAGGGAGAACATGTAAACACTACACACATTTTTAACTATACAGTTTTTAAGTAACTGGGTGAGAAATTCAAACTTGGAATGCTGTATCTCTCACTGTTCTACTCTTTCTCTTATAAAACAGTAAAACAAATGATGGGCAGCCTGGTGTAACACTGTCTAACACTGTTACATCACAACTCTTGATATCTCCTGCCCCAGATTTCTTTCCACATCTTTGTGCATTTTCTCTGTGTATTCTGCTTTCCATCCACAGCTCAAAGACATAGATGGTAGGTTCATACATAACTCTGACTCTGATGCGTGTTCTAGACAAAGAGGTGTTGTGTCCCTGAGGTGGATTTTGGCTTTTTGCCTAGTTTTGCAGACAAAGTAAAGTAATAAGCATATTCAGAAAATGCACAAATGAATAGCCCTAACCCTAATTTACTACTTAAGTAAAGATTTTAGTCTGTTGCACCATTCAGACTTGAATACATATATAATGTGTAAATAGGTTTATAGAAATGTGTTTTCCCTGTTAACAGTTTGTCCAAAGTAAACATTTTCTATATTTTGTGAACAGGAACTTCCTTTGGCCTTAAATGAATACTATGTGAAAATGCAAGTTAAAGCTTGTGCCTTAAGCCCACTGGATCTGGAGGTATTTAACAAGATTATGTTAATTTGGCAGTATTTATTTAATCAGAAAATGTAATCTGATTTATTTATCTCATACTTCTGTCTATGCAAAAGCAAGCTATTACTATAACAATAATTTGTAGTGATCATAATCACAGCAGAGTTTACAAAGCATTTACAATACTGCTATTAAGGTGTCAAGGAAATAATAGATTTAGGCAAAACAGATTTGAAAAACTAAATACTTAGACAGATTTGAGTGCAGTTAAAAGACGTGACATTAAATTTAACCTGAAATGCAAACTGTATCATTCAGAACTGTTTTTCATTTTCAAAGTCTGACATGCCAGAATTTGAAGAAAAATTATTTATTCTTATATTTGTCTTAGTTTTGCTGAACTTGGCAGACCTAATTTATACTTAAATGTAAAACTTTAAAAGAATTGTAATTTAGGTAGTGTTTGGTATTTTTTGAAATACCACAATCTCACAGAAACTCTGCATTTTTAAGATTTACATTAAAGGGAAGCAGTACTTTTTGAAATCTTTATCTTTTACCAAGACGCATATTATATAGTAATTTACAAAAAGAAGGTGTTTTGACATTTTTGTTAAAAAAATAAAGGTTCAGTTTGCAAATGTTTTATTGGAAAAAAAAGTGTAGTAATTGTTTTGTTTTCATTTTTACATGATAATGTGTTGCATCAAGAAGAGAGAATGGTAATTTGGAGGCAACAAGAGTAGACCTCAGCCTTAGGCTGTTTTCATTTGACAACACTAATATATATATACATATTTTTTCTTTTGATCCAAGTTGCTGGCAGACCTAAATACTCTAAAAGATTCAGTTCCAGTTGGAAGAGAAATAGCAGGAGTTGTACTTGAAGGTAAGTTCATACAATATATAATAAAAACAATTAGGGCACTTTTAAACTGTAATGGGCAGGGTGCTGTCTTGTCCCTAACTTGCTAAGCTGACAGGGAACTCTATTACTAGGCATTGGATTAAACATATTTGATAATAAAATGATTTTATTTAAGTACCTAGTAGATTCAACATTACTAAATAATACATAGTCTCAAACTCAGGAATAGATGTCATTTAAATAGTATATTTTTGTACAGGAAGAGAATAGCAACCTAATCATTTACTATAGCAGTTATATTACACATACTTCATTAGACCCTAGAAGAAAAGAAAGCCATTGTTTAACTAGAAATGTTTTGTTTCATGCAGTGAGAAAAAAAAAATTACCACAAAGCAAAGAAAAGAATTAAAAGTAGTACAGGATATATAAATACATTCTTTAGATGGCATCTAATTAATTTGTGGAGTAACTCTAACTAGTCTGAAAGTGGTATTCTTTAAAGGCTGATTTAAGCATTTCATTCAAAGATAATCAAGTACTTTGTTTTGCTGACTAGTTTTAATGTAATTGACAATTAGAAAAACTGTTTTTTACATTTTCGCCAACATTAAGCCTACCCTTGTGAAATTAACCTTGTCATTAGAAGACTAATCCATTATTTCTGAAAAAAATGCCTTTGTTTTGTTTGCAGGAAGCAGTTAAGTAGAGACAACTTTCCATTCATTCTCATAATATTTAAATATGTACTGTATTATATAGTCATCACATTTTAGTTATTATAGTAATGAGCACAACTTTAGTTTCACAAATCCAAAGAAGGATGCAAAATTGCTTTTTTCTGATTACTGTTCTGTAGTGAAGGATGCCACACATAATTTATGTCAAGCATATGTGGATGTTATGAAAAACTAACCAAATGCATTTTATTTTTGAATAAACTAGGGGGCTTTGCCCCCTGCTTGCTTTGGTCGCCAACCCCCTGGCCTGCGCTATGCACCAGCCACTTCACATCTCTGCCACTTACGTATGTGGATTTCACTTTCACCAAACAACAGATCTTTTAAGTCTCACAGATACGTCTCTTCATTGGGAAGAAACACTACTTTTCCCTGATAGCAACACGAATTAGATGATCTGCAAGTCTCCAGCTTAAAGTTTAAATCCAAACAGTATATTTGATATCTTTTTGCTGTTCCGTTTTTTCACCGAGTAATAATCTCTGTTTGTTTACACTGATGCAATCTTTACTATCATTTTTTAGAGACTTTCGAATTTTAGTACTTTCATTATCTCTAATCTGCTCTGCATGTGTATTGTGCCAACATTTTTGAACCTCTTTATGACGTTCTACTTTGTCATCTACTCTGTCTTTTATTTCCAGCCCCGGGTTTGGTTAAATCTCTTGGCAGAAAGTCTCTTCTCGCGGGAAATGAAATTATCTCTCAGAAAAAGTCTTATTTTCTTCCCAGGCTAAAAAGTCTCATCTCATCGCAGGATTTTTTTATATAATAGAGTAATGTGTGGAGCAACTTGTTTTGTCACTTTTGTAGATTAATCACAGATAAAGATAAGCTGGTTAGATGGGTTACTGAATGGACAGATAACTGCAGCCACATTGATTACATTCAAAAAAAATGTGAAGATCTTTAATGTATGGTGCTTTATTAAAAATAGCAATTAATTTTTGGTATAACTTCACCTCTACAAATGCATGATACTTCAGGTTAAAATGATTGAAATTTACATCTGATTAATCATATAAGCATGCTGTCTAAAGCAAACATGAATCATGGATTTTTATTTCTGAATGAGATAAAATTAGCCTCCTTTGATTTAATTATTTATGTTTTGTTTTGAAAGAGTATCGGGAATTTGTGGTAACCTGTTACGTCACAGTAAGGAGACCAGCGTTTGCATTCCTGTTACTGCTTACGTTCTCCCTGTATTTGCATGGGTTTTCTCCATGTACAGGTTAGATAAACTGGTGACACCAAGTTGGCCCTAATGTGTGTGTGTATTCGTATATTTTAGATTCATTACACACAACTGAAGTAGTTCAAGCCTTTTATTGTTTTAATATTGATGATTTTGGCATACAGCTCATGAAAACCCAAAATTCCTATCTCAAAAAATTAGCATATCATGAAATGGTTCTCTAAACGAGCTATTAACCTAATCATCTGAATCAACTAATTAACTCTAAACACCTGCAAAAGATTCCTGAGGCTTTTAAAAACTCCCAGCCTGGTTCATTACTCAAAGCCGCAATCATGGGTAAGACTGCCGACCTGACTGCTGTCCAGAAGGCCATCATTGACACCCTCAAGCAAGAGGGTAAGACACAGAAAGAAATTTCTGAACGAATAGGCTGTTCCCAGAGTGTTGTATCAAGGCACCTCAGTGGGAAGTCTGTGGGAAGGAAAAAGTGCGGCAGAAAACGCTGCACAACGAGAAGAGGTGACCGGACCCTGAGGAAGATTGTGGAGAAGGACCGATTCCAGACCTTGGGGGACCTGCGGAAGCAGTGTACTGAGTCTGGAGTAGAAACATCCAGAGCCACCGTGTACAGGCGTGTGCAGGAAATGGGCTACAGGTGCCGCATTCCCCAGGTCAAGCCACTTTTGAACCAGAAACCGCGGCAGAAGCGCCTGACTTGGGCTAAAGAGAAGCAGCACTGGACTGTTGCTCAGTGGTCCAAAGTACTTTTTTCGGATGAAAGCACATTTTGCATGTCATTCGGAAATCAAGGTGCCAGAGTCTGGAGGAAGACTGGGGAGAGGAAATGCCAAAATGCCTGAAGTCCAGTGTCAAGTACCCACAGTCAGTGATGGTCTGGGGTGCCATGTCAGCTGCTGGTGTTGGTCCACTGTGTTTTATCAAGGGCAGGGTCAATGCAGCTAGCTATCAGGAGATTTTGGAGCACTTCATGCTTCCATCTGCTGAAAAGCTTTATGGAGATGAAGATTTCATTTTTCAGCACGACCTGACACCTGCTCACAGTGCCAAAACCACTGGTAAATGGTTTACTGACCATGGTATTACTGTGCTCTGCCAACTCTCCTGACCTGAACCCCATAGAGAATCTGTGGGATATTGTGAAGAGAAAGTTGAGAGACACAAGACCCAACACTCTGGATGAGCTTAAGGCCGCTATCGAAGCATCCTGGGCCTCCATAACACCTCAGCAGTGCCACAGGCTGATTGCCTCCATGCCACGCCGCATTGAAGCAGTCATTTCTGCAAAAGGATTCCCGACCAAGTATTGAGTGCATAACTGAACATAATTATTTGGTTGACTTATTTTGTATTAAAAACACTTTTCTTTTATTGGTCGGATGAAATATGCTAATTTTTTGAGATAGGAATTTTGGGTTTTCATGAGCTGTATGCCAAAATCATCAATATTAAAACAATAAAAGGCTTGAACTACTTCAGTTGTGTGTAATGAATCTAAAATATATGAAAGTCTAATGTTTATCAGTACATTACAGAAAATAATGAACTTTATCACAATATGCTAATTTTTTGAGAAGGACCTGTATATGTGGTTGCCCTGTGATTAACTGGCACCTTGTCCAGGATTTTTTCCTGCCTTGTGCTCTGTGCTAGCTGGGATAGGCTGTAGCACTTGCCACTACCCTGGTCTGAATCAAGCGGGTACATAAGTGACAAGAAATTAAATTGAAATAATAGGCAAATATGTGCACTCTTGCTCTGGGACAAATGCTTTAGGGCACCTATTTCTGTGCATTTTTCTATTGGTCAAAATACTCATATTCATAATTTAGCTAGGTATGAAATGCATATGTAGTTTTTTAAATCTTGTTTTGCTTTAAACATCTCAATGCAGTAAATGAATTTAGATTATTGTTCCATTAGAAAGAGTCTATGGAAAAGTCTATTCAATGGAGCATTTAAAAAAAACAACCACATCTTCAACTAATTCTTTCTGTAAATAAGTCATGCATTTTGGCACACCTCTTATGTGATCTGTATTTATCACTTCAAAGGGTAATATCTGGTCTGTGATTAAAGTCTTCATGCATGTATTTGACTTGTATCGTGGGGACTATAGAAAATAATGATTTGCAGTATTGATTTTTAGTGTATTGATAAACATGCTGTATGATTTCTTTTAAAGAATCCTTGCATGTTGACTTAGTAATGTTTGCTAATGAAGTAAGCACAAGAATTAAATGTGCACTGACAGAGATGACAAATATAAGAAGCAAGGCTGGCTCTGCTATTATATGCTATATATATACAGTAATCCCTTCTCAATCGCGGGGGTCGTGTTCCAGAACCCCCCGCGATAGATGAAAATCCACGAAGTAGAAGCCATATGTTTGTATGGTTATTTTTTATATATTTTAAGCCCTTATAAACTCTCCCACACTGTTAACATTATTAGAGCCCTCTAGACATGAAATAACACCCTTTAGTCAAAAGTTTAAACTGTGCTCCATGACAAGACAGAGATGACAGTTCTTTCTCACAATTAAAAGAATGCAAACATATCTTCCTCTTCAAAGGAGCGCCGTCAGGAGCAGAGAATGTCAGAGAGAGAGAGTGAGATAAAAGCAAACAATCAAAAAATCAATACGTGCTTTTAAGTATGCCAAAGCACCGCGATAAAGCGGCATTTTGTAGAGGAGCGTCCGTATCCTCTAGGCAAACAGCCTCTGTGCAAACAACCCCTCAGCTCACACCCCCTTCGTCAGGCGCAGAGAATGTCAGAGAGGGTGAGAGGGAGAGAAAAGCAAACAATCAAGCACCGAGCAGGAAGCATATCATATATCATTGAGGAGTTTTAGTTAATATGTAATACATGCTCTGATTGGGTAGCTTCTAAGCCATCCCCCAATAGCGTCCCTTGTATGAAATCAACTGGGCAAACAAACTGAGGAAGCATGTACCATAAATTAAAAGACCCATTGTCTTTGAGAGGGATCCCTCGCTATATCGCGCTTTGAATTTTGCGGCTTCACTCTATGATTTTAAATGTAAGCATATCTAAATATATATCACGGATTTTTCGCTGGTTTGCGGATTTCTGCGGACAATGGGTCTTACCCTCTCTGACATTCTCTGCGCCTGACGGAGGGGCTGTTTGCACAGAGGATATGGGCGCTCTCTACAAAATGCCGCTTTATCGCGGTGCTTCGGCATACTTAAAAACACATATTGATTTTTTGATTGTTTGCTTTTCTTAGCGAGCGCTCTCTCTCTTTGACATTCTCTGCTCCTGACGGCGCTCCTTTGAAGAGAAGATATGTTTGCATTCTTTTAACTGTGAGAAAGAACTGCCATCTCTGTCTTGTCATGGAGCACAGTTTAAACTTTTGACTAAAGGGTGTTATTTCTTGTCTAGAGGGCTCTAATAATGTTAACAGTGTGTGAGAGTTTATAAGGGCTTAAGATGTATAAAAATAACCATACAAACATATGATTTCTACTGTGCGGATTTTCACCTATCGTTCGGGGTCTGGAGCATAACCCTGTCGAGAGGATTACTGTGTGTGTGTGTATATATATATATATATATATATGTACACACACACACTAGGGAGTTCGCCGCCTGCTCACCAATCCCCCCAGCTTCTGCTACACGCCCGCCACTTTGCATCTCGGCCACTCTCGTGAAGAGAAGAGCTAGACGCAACCCAAGGAGACGCTCCCCCCTTAAACAAAGATACAATGTGAAACAAATAGTTTTTTTTTAAAACCTCCTCTTTCCTCGATCTGCTGTTGGCTTGCTGCTGCCGTGCCGCATGATGTGCATTTTGCGCGGCACTTCAAACATTTAAAAGCCTGTACAGCAGCTGTCCTACTCTTTGTCTTTTATTTCTGGCCCCGGGTGTGGTTAAATCTCTTGGCACAAAGTCTCGTCTCACTGGATGCGAGTTCATGATATTTTTTAGTTTATAATTTAAAAACAGAATAGGAATCTGAAAATCTAACAACATCACATTAAAGTTTGATAAATTCTGAAAAGACTGATACCAAATATATATATGCAGGTTTTAAAATAAACCCGATTTAAAGCTTGACATAAAATTGTTGCACAAAATCGTTGCACTTTTAGGCTTTGGATTTTATATATATACAAATATAATATAAAATAAATGTCTGTCTGTATGTCTGTCCGCTTTTCACGAGAGAACTACTTAAAGGATTTAGATCGGGTTTTTTTCTATACAGTGGAACCTCGGTTCACGACCAAAAAGTTTGCCACACTTTTGCCTCAGTTCATGACCACATACTCGGTATACGAAAAAGCCAGTTTCCCTTTCGGTTTGTGCGTGCGTGTTGCATTGTTCTCGGTCAGACTGCCTGCCTGCTGCAGAGAGAGAGAGAGAGCACGAGCGAGCCACGTGCCTGCTGGGGAGGGGGAGGGGGAGATTGCTGCACCTGTTTGCCTGCCTGCCTGCCTGTGCCAGGGGGTGGAGTTGGGGGATGGTTGGCGTGCACGTACTGCCTGCCTTCAGTTGAGAGAGAGAGCGAGCTGCGTTCCTGCCTGCCTGCCTGCCTGCTTGCCTGGCTGGTTCATTTAAGCAGAGCCACTCCCTGTTCATTGTTCTCAGTCAGACGTGCGTGCTTTACCTGCACTTTCTTTGTGCTCTACTATTTCGTGTGCTTTTGCAGTTAACTATGGCTTCTAAGCAAGTGAAGAGTGGTGAGAAGAAAGTTTTGAAGAAAACTGAAATCGAAGTAAAGAAAGAAATTATTGAAAAATTTGAGCTTGGCGTTCGTGTTACTGATCTTGCCGCCGAGTACAAGAAGTCAAAATCTACGATTTCGACTATTCTAAAGCAGAAATAATCTACTGTATTAAAGCAGCTGATATTGCAAAAGGAGTTACAGCGTTAACCAGGCAGAGGCTTCAAGTGCTGGAAGAGGTGGAAAAACTGTTTACCAGTTTACTCATTTACCAATTTGACAACCCTCGTGCTTTCAAGCAGCATAATGTAAACAAAGCCAGACTGGCAGTAATGTGGAGGGCAAACACGAAGGGTTGGGTCACAAGGACTTTGTTTTTGGAATGGCTGCATGAGGCTTTCGCTCCCGCCAGCTAAACAGCTAAAAACACCAGAAACCTAAGAAATCACAAGAGAGAAAACACCTGAAGGAAAACATCCCTCCATTGTGGAGCCAGACTCTTCCTCCTCCTTCCAGTTCGTAGCGTGAATTGTTGCAATGTTACTTTTCTCTTTTTTCAAATGCTTGCTTTTTTCCCTGTGCTTAAAACTCATTAAAGTGTTTACAGATGGAGTTGTTCATAGCGTGATTAGTTGCAATGTTACTTTTCACTTTTTTCAAAAGTTCCTTTTTTTCCGCTGTGCTTAACACTCATTTTAAAAAAAGTGTTTACAGCGATCGGGCTGTAAGGCTATTAGCATGAACTCCTGCAATGTTTTTTGGTTGCTTGTAGTTGGTTTTTAAATTAAAGTTCGGATTTGTTCAAATGTTTCCCTCTGTTCAGAGAGAGAGAGAGAGCGTGAGCGCGTGCTGCTGACATGGGGGGGAGGGGGTGTGTGTGCTACAGAGAGAGAGAAAGAGAGCGCGTTTTGCTGACGGGGGTGTGTGTGTGTGCTACAGAAAGAGAAAGCGCGAGCGAGCGCGTGCCGCTGACAGTGGGGGTGTGCTACAGAGAGAGAGAGCGAGCCTGCTCGTGTAGCTGAGCAGGGAGCCTGGGTGTTTTGGGTCAGTGTTACTCAATGTTTTTACATTAGTTTACTATTACACTGTGCATTCTATGGTGTAATCTATACTAATAAAAGGCAAAGCCCTCACTCACTCACTCACTCACTCACTGACTCATCACTAATTCTCCAACTTCCCGTGTAGGTAGAAGGCTGAAATTTGGCAGGCTCATTCCTTACAGCTTACTTACAAAAGTTGGGCAGGTTTCATTTCGAAATTCTACGCCTAATGGTCATAACTGGAAGGTATTTTTCTCCATTAAATGTAATGGAGTTGAGCTGGAATGACGTGGGGGGCGGAGTTTCGTGTGACATCATCACGCCGCCCACGTAATCACGTGAACTGATTGTCAGCGCAGTGCGTAGAAAACCAGGAAGACCTCCAAAAAGCGCTTAAGAAAACATGCATTATATAATTGAGAAGGCAGCGAAAAACAATAAGAAGCGAGCGAGTGACATATACTACCATATTCATGAGTGTTGCTGCCTCGGAAAGAAAGAAAGGTGTAAACCTAAACTTTAAATTAAGTTCATAGACAGGCTACCGCTGGCGTTTCACATGCCCACAGGTAATGCGGGATACAAGTTTAATGAGAGGACGCAGGATATAAGCGAGAGTTTTGATCACTTTGTAACTAAGTTAAAATTGTAGGTGAAGGGGTGTGCTTATGCAAATTCCGAGACTGTGTTTGTGGGGATTGACAGTTAAAGGCGGTGGGGAGTCACGTCATCATCTCCCCTCCCATTCATCTAATTTCGGTCTGAGCTGAGCTCCGCGGCTAATGCCTTCTTTCGAAGCAACTTAGTCAGACTGCCACCAAATACTCACAGAAAAATCCACAAGTTAATACACACGCTATCTCTCGAGTTTCTCCACACTGAATCCTCCAGGCACTACTTACAAAAGGTCACATTGACAATCGTGTTACGTTATTTTTAAAATCTTTCCTTTTCTTAGCACAAGCACAGCTGAGAAGCTTCGATGCATGTGCTCCATAACGCGTTAAAAAATAATGCATTTAATCACACTTTGCATTACAAGCAAAGGGGAGCTTTTGTCAATGCATGATTTCCTGGTACACGGATTACATTGATCAGCGCATCCCGATTCATTTTACCCTCGCACCACCTTAGTTTGAGAAGAAGTCTGAAAAATATGAGGTTAACACAGAAAAACATCACCAATTCAAGCTTTATGAATAATCGATTCGCCATCAATAATTGTTTTGGTAAAGCCATCCTCCTTCCATTTTATAATTTTTCCGCCAATAGCCATGATTAAATAACCGGTAAATAAAGTAAGAGACTTATTTAGGCAGGCATATATATGACAGCAACACTCATGACAATGTCAATCATGTTACGTTATTATTAAAATGTTTCCTTTTCTTTTTCATTACTTCTTTAACACACTACTTCTCCGCTGGTAGCGGGATTTTGCTATATATATAATATATGAATGACCTCCAAAGAGCGCTGAGACTTTTGATATCATGAACGTGTCTGCAAAAACTGTGGTCTCCTGCCCAGCAAAGTCGAGCAGCCAGCGCGGGCGCATAGCTGTGCTGGCCTTTGAAACGCTGACTGCGCTTCTGCCTTAAGTCAAAGTGAGCACTTTTAATTTTTTTCATCCTCCCCCTGCGCTATAGCCCAGACAAGTGCAAACACGGGACCCCTTTTCTACACCACGGAAAAATAATATTAAGGCGATTCATCTCTCTATACTATATAAAAGAAAAAGGCAACTTTCCTTTCTTTACACCTTTTATCCCAAACCAAAGCCTTTCTCTCTTAACAGTGCAGAGGACACAAAACTAATTTTCTTTAAATGCCGGTAAGGCACATTACCAGAGGCACAAATTTGAACGTTCACATAGAAAATGTAATTTCTATACCACAGCCGTCGTGTAGCGCCTTTCAAAAGGGATCTACTACCGAGAGATGATCCATATATATTTTAGCTGCTGTTAGTTACTTACCTGTTGTGTTACACAGTCTTTAAAATGTAGTTTACCCAAACCACTCCAGTAGGGCTCAATGTACCTGTACTTCTTAAAACGTTAATGTTTTACTGTTTAATAACTTGTAGACTATATTTTATTATTTTTCCCTTGCACTCAGTGACCAAAGCTATACACACACATATAGACACATACAAACATACACACAAGTATATATATGTGTATATATATGTATGTATATACACACACACACACACACACACATACATACATACATACATACATACACACATATATATAATTTGTGTGTATGTATGTATGTGTGTGTATATATGATGTAGATAGGTATTTATATATATATATGTGTATATGTAGATATGCATATAGATATGTAGATATGAAGATATGTATGTGTATATATATATGTATGTATGTATGTGTGTGTGTGTGTGTGTGTGTGTGTGTGTGTGTATATATATGACAGCAGCAATCCAAGCTGTGAGAAAACAGTAAAAAGAAGGCGTGTCAGACGTCGTGGTACATTTTCTGATGCAGCTAGACGAAAAAAACTTTGTGACGCTGCCACCAAATACACAACACAATTACTTTGACAATCATGTTACATTATTTTTAAAATGTTTCCTTTTCTTTTTCATAACTTCTTTAACACATGACATCGCTGCGAATCGCGGGTATTTTGCTATATATATATATATATCACAGTGACACTCATAACAGTGACAAAACAATTACATTGACAATCATGTTACGTTATTTTCAAAATGTTTCCTTTTCTTTCTCTTTCCTTCTTTAACACACTACTTCTCCGCTGCCATATATATATATATATATATATATATATAGATATATATATATATAGATATATATATAGATAGATATGAGAACAACATATATATATATATATATATATATAGATAGATATGAGAACAACATATATATATATATATAGATAGATATGAGAACAACACTCATATCAATGACAAAACAATTACATTAACAATCATGTTACGTTATTTTTAAAATTTTTCCTTTTCTTTTTCGTACCTTCTTTAACACACTACTTCTCCGCTGCGAAGCGCGGGTATTCTGCTAGTTAACTATATTTGTGCTTAATCTTTACATATATTTACATTTTTACATACAGTTCGTACGGTCTGGAACAGATTAATTGTATTTACATACAATCCTATGGGGGAAATTGCTTCGGTTCATGACCAACTCGGTTTACGACCAGAGCTTTGGAACGAATTATGGTCGTGAACCAAGGTTCCCCTGTAATTTGCTTGAACATTCTGATTGATTTTGTGACGTCTGTCATCTCACTAAGAATCATAGTTCGCGTACGGCAGCGATGTATTTGCACTAATCCGAGACACAGGCTGCAGGTCGAGGGGAGGGGGAAGCATGACGTCAGGAGTGGTTAGTAGGGCAGGGCTCTTCTCCCTGTCATGTTTCACTACTACGCAGGCAGAGCTGCGGGGGATGGCTAGTATATAATATGTATGAGATCAACAACAACATTTATTTATATAGCACATTTTCATACAAAAAGTAGCTCAAAGTGCTTACTCAAATGAAATGCTAACAGACCTGAAACAAACCAATATCTTTATTACCCCAGCAACTTCCTCCTAACATATTTTCAATCAGTCTCCTGCAAACTGTCACTCTGAAGAGGCAAAAATTAAACAAATTGTGTGCCTATTTGTTAATCATTATTTTGAGTAGCTGGAAGACAAACAGGTCATTTTATTGACCTGATGCAAGTTTTATCTTGTATGTGAAATTTGGCAGTTCTGACTCTCCTATGTGTTCCTAGTCTAAGATGAACCACTTTCCCAACAGGCCAAAAAGCCCTAGATTCTAGAATGATGTTTGGATTGTGACAACTGCTTCTAATTGTAGTTCCTGGGTTTTTTTTTCATGTGTTACAATTGTAGAGTAGGTAGAATGAACTGAGCCCACAAATCATCTTCCGGAACATGGCTATGTCTGTAGTGTTTGTGAGTTAAAAGTTCAGAGCCTGTGTAAATAACTCGAGAAAGTACAGAATCTGGCTTTCCCATTAGGAGGAAGCTTGGTATCAATAGATTCAAATGAGCACTGTCTACTGATAACATAGCCTAATTGCTTTGTATTTAATATTCCCGTTCATTTCATTTAACACTCTCTGCAAGATTTTGAGCCCCTAGCTTGGCTTTATATTCCAGAATTTATTCCAAATGGGGAGCACTAGGGTTGGGAGATCAAGGTTACATATGAATTTAATTGGGGGTTTTTTTGCCATTAGAGCTTGTGGTTGAGGGAATATTTCTCATTGCCATTTAGCTTTGACTGTCCTGCTCAAAAATTCATTCCATAATCAGAAATCCACTCAAAGGGTTTCCCCCTGCATATCACCAATCATCTTAATGCCATTAAAAAATCAATCTTTAACCATAGCAGGAAAAGATGAATGTGAATATTTTGTTGTAAAAATGTAAATGAAATGCCCCATCTTTTCTTATTTCTGTGACCCATATTTATTAAAAAGGTCTGAAACAGTCTACTACTTCAATGAAAAAGTGGAATTTTGAAAGAGGAAGATCTTTGTCTGGGAGGACTGTGGTTTAGCTTTTCTGGCATTCTGTATGTTTGTGCTGGTGCTACTTTACAGCTTTTTTTCCTGTATTATTCAGTAATGCTAGTGTAACTTAAAAATACAATGTTTTGTCCTGGATTGTTTAATTTCTCATCAAAGTCAAGAATTCTCTGGGATGCTTAGCTTCAGTATTTAAATGCTCAATCTGATGCAGGTGCCTACCAAATCTACTGAATGTTATATCTTAATTATTTTATGGCTCTAATATAATAATATAAAGATGAAAGTTATTTAACTGTAGTAAGTTTAAATTACTTATTAACAGTTTCTCTTCTAAGTTCACAGAAAATTGTTCACTTTATTTCTCTCTTATCTACAGTCCTTGTAGTATTAGATGGGGTAGTGTCTGTCAGATGGCAGAGACGATAAAGGGGACGTTGATTAACGCGATTATTTTCCTGAAGTGATTTTCTATGAGTGATATCATCAGCTGGATCATTTTCAGACTCCACAGATCATCTTGCTTTTAGATCTGTGACAGTCTGGATTTCAGCTGCTCCTATTCCAGCACATACCTTATTTCTTTGTGACTCTCACTGAGTCCAGCTCAGATTCATAGTCTTGTCTGATTGCTAGTGAGTACAGCATGAGCAAGAATCTTTGAAAACACTGCGGCTCTTTAAGAGCAACCCTTGGCCTTACTGTCAGGAATGGCATTTCCACTTTAAGTGTTTTCTGTTCTGAAATATGCTAATATGAAATAAGCTTATCTATATGCATTGCACAAAATGTGTATACAACTTTTGTTGGTTTTGTAAATGCCAATTTCCAGGCTGTACTGTTCTGCTATACTGGAGTTTTATAAAAGTGTCTCAATGTAAGCACTATTCTGCACTGATACTTGTAACTCAGTTCCTCACTTTGATAGGGTCACATTGTGATTCTTGATTCCTAAACTTTTTCTGAGCAAGGCAGTGGCCATTATTACCAGAGTTGGATTTGGCTGGCAAGTTGGCCATAAATTCATGCATGTTAATTGTTAGCTGTCTTGATTAAACTCATCCCAGTGATAGCAGAGCTGTTAACTTGTTAACCAGTTACTTTGTCTCAAATAATATGACAAACTATGGTGACAATTGTTCTCTGCAGACACCCTTATACTATTCTGTTGCTGCCTCTGGTCTGTGACATGTCACTGCAGTATATAATTTGCACAGGAAGAGTTACATGTGGCACTAAATGGAAATATTACTTGCCACTGGTAGCTTATTTACTTTTCATCATAAAATCCCTAAGAAGCAGTCCGCCTTCAGGGAGCAAGCAAACTTGATGTTATATTTGTAATGTCACTTCCACTGTTTCTTCCCTGAAGCAAATAAATAATCCAAGCAATGCAGGGCCAAGATTAGATCCTGCTAGAATATTTTTTTGATTTGCATCCTGATATTTAAAGGATAGTTTGAATACAAGTGATTTTTCCCATCATGTTGCACCTAGTGCTGAGATATATACCATGTTCCCTTTGCTTCATTGACAATCAGGAGTAAATCCAACAATAAATCCTGCTTTCTTTGGTTTACCAGTTTTCATTGTATAATCATCTATTTTTAAGGGATTTTTAGTCAATCTTCATTCTGTATATTGTAGCAGAAAAATCTGTACTTCTTAAGGAGAGTGTAAGTGGAGCATGTTGTGAACACAGAGAAGAGGGCTAACAAGCCACATAAATAATTTATATTTAACCCTCATTCTTTTCTGCTCCAGCAAGATAATTTCCCTTTCGTCTTCCTTGGATCTGGTCACCTTCCTTTACTGTCAGAACCTTTCACTTTCCTCGAGCAGATAAGCATCATGTGCCTATACTGAAGCAAAGTGATATATCTTTTCTGTGTGAAGCTGGTGCCGCATTGTACTCAATGATCTCTAAAGTGTCCATGCAGGGTATTTTCCTTCAACTGCAGGGTATTTGGTTATGTAAATAAAGAGGTAAACCTTCCAAATGTGGATATTTACTCTTGTAGAGAGAAAATGGGATATGAATGTTCTGTCATTTCCAGGAAGACCATGACAGACTGAAGCTGGTGGTGAAGTACAAGGGATATATTTCTATTTTCCCAGTTCTGTCACTGAAGGAGCTGGGACAGACTGAAAACTACTTTTATATGTTCTTCACATTTACCTGCAACATTTGTAAATTGGAGTATATTCACACATAGGTATCAGGTATCATTTTTCTGCCTGCATTTCTCTTAATTACTGCAAGTACTTCAGTGATAGCAAATTGAGTTGGAACCTTAGGACATGTTTTCTCAGTACTTTGTAAAATTGTGGTTCATCAGTGCTAGAAAATCAGTAATGTGACATGGAGAGTGAATGGGTATCATGGCATGTCCATAAAAGGCTGTCTGTTTCCAATATATTCTGCAGGTGAAAAATAAACCTCTTGACTTACTTCTTGCTTTTGCCTTCTTATTAAAGACTCAGTATGACAGAGCAATGTGTAGTTTGAGGGGAATTCACCGCTGATTATTTAAGTCTGGTCTATTAAGTCAACTCACATAAGTCATATTTAAGTTCTTCAATTGCACTGGATGCCATAATTGACATTTACACCTAACTACAGTTTTGTAATGTGTGTTTTAAGTGATAAAGACATCTTCTGCATAATGTAATAATTTTTGTCAAGCTCAATGGACCATAAAAAGGACCCGACCGTGTGACTGGATGGGTGCTGAAAGACTGTGCGGATCAACTGGCTGAAATCTTCACTAGGATTTTCATCCAGTCCCTGTCCCAGGCCACTGTCCCATTCTGCCTCAAGTCCTCAATCATTGTTCCACTGACGAAAAAATCCATCACGAACAGTCTGAATGATTTCCGCCCATTGGCACTCACATCTGTCATCATGAAGTGCTTTGAGAAACTGGTGCAGAGTCATATCATCGCATGCCTGCCAGCAGACCTGGACCCATTTCAGTTTGCTTACAAAGCAAAGAGATCCATGGAGGACGCTGTGGCCACAGCCTTTCATGCTGCCCTGACTCACCTGGAGCAGCAGGGGAGTTACGCCAGACTGCTCTTTGTAGACTTCAGCTTGTCGTTTAACACCATCCTCCCACGACGACTGGTGTCCAAACTGGGACTTCCATCACTCACCTGCAGTTGGATACTGGACTTCTTGTCTGGTCGCTCCCAGAGGGTCAGGTTGGGTCTGCACACATCAACTGCTCTCAGCGTCAACACCGGGGACGCTGCAGGGTTGTGTGCTCAGCGTACTCCTGCAGCTTCAATTTTGTTGCACATTTTTAAAAGTGACAATGTCAATAAAGATCTATCTATTTATCTAAAATGTATATTTTCGTGTAATCTAATTGTCAATTTGTGCAGTTGTATTTCTTGAAGTTACAGAGCACAGTTGTACTCACTCCATTAGCATTTTCAACACCTGTGATTTATGTGTCTTGAGGATTTTGCCAGGGAATATATTAATTTCAGCTTGGTGGAACATGCATCTCAGAATTATAAAGTCACTATATTCTGTAAATAATGAAATAATATAATCTATATACCTCTATTAATACTTTAGGCTATACTCACAGGACTGTTTATGTGCAATTCTTGACAACTAAATAGATAAAATAATATTTAATTGAAGATGTTTCCTTCTTGGTTGTAGGCCACACTAATCTTTTACTGTAGCATGCAGAACCTCTCTAAGTCAATACATTTTTATACAGTGGATTCTGAAAGTATTCAGACCCCCTCACTTTTTACACTCTTTATGTGTTATTGTATTATAGATTAAACCTTTCTAAAAACGTTTCCACTTTGAGTTGTTGAGCATAGACTAATGAAAAAGTTATGCATTTAAAATTAAATCTACAACACCATAAATTGAACAGAAAATGTATTTAGGAATGTTATAGGAAAACCGCATTACCCGAATGAAAACCCATAATCATTACTTTATCATTACCTTGAAATAGTAAGTACTACTTAAACTAATAGACATCAATGTTTAAAAAATGGATTGTTCCTACAACTTCATCAGGTACACCAAAATATTTTAATGCTCTCTAGCTCTGTACAAGGATTTTTTGTTCATACATTGTTTTAGCTGTTGAGTGAGTTAAAAAGATAAAGGTACGACAATTAAATATTTTCCTGTAATGTGCTTATGGTTCAGTTTACTTCTAATAGTTGTTTTTTGTGTGAACATTTAAGTCGAGGTAGATGGTTTTCGGGTCTTTTTGTCTCTAAGAACAATAAATGTCAGCAGATTAAAAACACATGTGTGAAAGGTAAACAGATGTTAGGTGTTAATTACATTGACACCATGTGCAGAAACGTCTTAATCAGAAAACCTTAAACAGCAATTCATTCAAAGCTGTAATAATTACAGTACTTGCAGTTGAAAACCATATTATTTTATAGCAAAGGAAATCAGATGTTAAGCCACAGTTCATCTTAACAATATTAATTGTTTTGGGATCTACATGAGGACTGAAGAAATACTATTTATGAGAATAGGTTAAGAAGTCAGTTTATAAACATAAAAGTCAGATGTCTGCATTTTAATATGAAGATTGTTTGATGTAATACTGGAAATATCAATTTTTTAATAGTAGCATTAATGTTATTTGCAAATTACCAACTTTTTCATATTTATGACTAATTAAAAATTCTATCCATGTCCCACAATGACTGTTTGATAAAGTTGTCATTCAAAAGTCAAAGCATGACCTGTTAACCTATTTTGTTATTTATTTGTACAATGCTATACAAGCATATTAAAATATTTCTAAATAGTGTGCATTGAAATGAATTTACTTTTATGTATTCATCAAAAGCTATAATTCAAAGTAATATAAAAAATATAAATACACAAATAATATCAGAAGTCAAAGACTACAAAAGAAAAACAAAAATGGCTTTCGTTTACTACTTCATAATGTTCTGTACATTTATACATATTGCCATAAGAAAACAAAGAACAAATTCAATATTGAATACAGAAACATAATGTGTGTAGAATTTTTAAATGAGACCTCAACTAACTAGCTAACCTAACCTTCTGCATTATGAAGAATTTAGAGTAATATACAAGTGTTGTAATGTTGAATCTATCAGTGGCAATGGCAAATCTATTTTAAGGTTCCACTCCAAGATCACAAAGGATAACGTAATCACTATTCTGGGAATTTTGAGAATTCTACACATATTAATAGGTCTATAAGTTAAGGGGGAGTTATACTGTGCATTAATTTTTGTAGATATGATACTTACTACTGAATTTTAGCCATGGATTAAATTAAGTATTGCAGTAATTAATTCAGCTTCAGATATATACAGCTGCATTTCTGTAACTTTCAGAATTGGTATTGATAAAAATAATGAGAAATAGTATATAATAAAAAAAACAGTTGACAAAAACATTAGAATGCTACCTTAGAATACAACCAATGATCCATTTCTATGCATGACAGGAACAAAACACTATTCACAAAGATTAGCACTTAACACTAGAATTACCAGAGCCTACGAAAAAACTCGTAATTCCGTCCCACCTTAAACTGCTTCTTAAATCCCTTCACACCTCTCCGCCAGCGCCCTTTGTCTTCTAAATGTGCTGATAAAGAGAAGCCGGCTATTCCATCCCCCCACCAATTTAGAACGTGCACGAACTTCTCCCAGCTCATGCCTTGATTGAGTATCTGGGAGTGAAGTGGAGTTTTAGAGTGAAATAATAGATCGTTGTTTGGAACACACGCATTTCATGTCTGTTCCGTTTCTACAGTAATCTGTGTCAACACATTGTTAAAACAGAAACTTTTTTATATTCTAGTAGTAGATGACAAAATGTAGGCATAAACTATATAATGTATGAAGCCTGAAGTCCAAATAGCAAAGAAACATTTTCACAAGAATAACACAATTGCACTTTTATTCAAACATATAACTGCAGAAAGAAAAAGCCGCCTTAACATGCGACATTGACACCAGTTTACTATAACTGACTCTGTGGTTCAATAGATACAGGCCCCGCTTAGGAGATCAAGGGTCACGGGTTCGATCCTGCGCCCCTCCCTTTTGAGAAGTAAACTGTTCTTAGTCTTACTGTTTTAGAATAAAAACATACATTTGATTTCAGTCTGTAACAGCCAGTGCAATTTATGATCTTTGTAAAGGTTAGCTTTTTTTTTTTATTCACTTTTCACTCTCTCAGTCGCGTTCAGAATCAATCCATACAACCCCATCTGACACGGCTGTTTTCACTAAAGACGCTATAGCTCTGCAGTGTACCACGATGCATACTAACGCCCCCAGGTTCTGACACACAAGCGCTGGCGAAGCTGCCTTCTTCGTATCTCCCCGTCACTTGCTTTTCTTTTTATTCAGTTTTATTGAGTGTTCCTGCCAGTCCCGCATGTTGCTGTATGCTTTTTCTTTGCACCCAGGACATGCAGAAGAAAGAATGGTAAAGACCAACTTCGGCGCTATATGCAATCATCAGACACTCCCCATCTGCCCGTGTCGCTCAAACACAGGAACATATATTGGTGTAAAAGTATAACAAAAGTGCACTTTTATTCAAGTGCACTTTTTCCATCGCCTTTTCCTGTAAGAAGCAGTGTACACACTTCTCTCTATGCTGTGGTTTCTATTACACACCTGAAAGAAAGAGACAATATATGTGAAAATATCCAGCATACAGCAACAGCGCGGGACTGGCAGGAACACTCAATAAAACTGAATAAAAAGAAAATCAAGTGACGGTGAGATACGAAGAAGACAGCTTCGCCAGCGCCTGTGTGTCAGAACCGGTGGGGGCGTTAGTATGCATCGTGGTACAGCACAGAGCTATAGCGCGCCTGTATTCTGTTTCTTTTGTACTCCAGGGCACGCAGAGGAGAGAATAGTAAAGAGCAGTAAGTTCGGCGCTATATGCAATCATCAGACACTCTCCATCTGCCCGTTGTTTTGTTATACTTTTCAATACTTTTTATACTGCTCAAAAAATACACGTGTAATGCCACGAAAAGTGCACGCAGACACTTCATTTCGCAAACAAAACAAGTGCACTTTTATTCAAAACTACCTGTATAACCGAAGAAAAAAGAAAGCAAGATACAGTAGGCGATTGATACGACATCTTGCATGGTGCAATGCTAAGAAGTGAAGATTTTCATTCCGTGCTATATAAAATCATCACATTCAAATATTAACAGTTCCCACACACCCAAGGACCGTCCTTCCTACATTTACGACACGTGTACTTGTTGCCGTGTACACACCTCTCTGTGCTATGGTTTCTATTACACTGAATGAGCACCTGACACTGTACTTTCTTCCCTGGGGGAAGGTCCCGCATCAGAGAATTTCCAGTTCCTGCATAAATTCACACCCGATCTGACGCTGTTCGTTTTCAAATAATATTGCATTAGTGCGATTATATTTTCACATATATTGTCTCTTTCTTTCAGGTGTGTAATAGAAACCACAGCATAGAGAGAAGTGTGTACACTGCTTCTTACAGGAAAAGGCGATGGAAAAAGTGCACTTGAATAAAAGTGCACTTTTGTTATACTTTTACACCAATATATGTTCCTGTGTTTGAACGACACGGGCAGATGGGGAGTGTCTGATGATTGCATATAGCCGGTTGGTCTTTACCATTCTTTCTTCTGCATGTCCTGGGTGCAAAAGAAAAGCATACAGCAACATGCGGGACTGGCAGGAACACTCAATAAAACTGAATAAAAAGAAAAGCAAGTGACGGTGAGATACGAAGAAGGCAGCTTCGCCAGCGTTTGTGTGTCAGAACCGGGGCGTTAGTATGCATCGTGGTACACTGCAGAGCTATAGCGCGTCTTTAGTGAAAACAGCCGTGTCAGATGGGGTTGTATGGATTGATTCTGAACGCGACTGAGAGAGTGAAAAGTGAATAAAAAAAAAAGCTAACCTTTACAAAGATCATAAATTGCACCGGCTGTTACAGACTGAAATCAAATGTATGTTTTATTCTAAAACAGTAAGACTAAGAACAGTTTACTTCTCAAAAGGGAGGGGCGCAGGATCGAACCCGTGACCCCTTGATTCCCAAGCGGGAAGTGATTCTATTCAACCACAGAGTCAGTTATAGTAAACTGGTGTCAATGTCGCATGTTAAGGCGGCTTTTTCTTTCTGCAGTTATATGTTTGAATAAAAGTGCAATTGTGTTATTCTTGTGAAAATGTTTCTTTGCTATTTGGACTTCAGGCTTCATACATTATATAGTTTATGCCTACATTTTGTCATCTACTACTAGAATATAAAAAAAGTTTCTGTTTTAACAATGTGTTGACACAGATTACTGTAGAAACGGAACAGACATGAAATGCGTGTGTTCCAAACAACGATCTATTATTTCCACTCTAAAACTCCACTTCACTCCCAGATACTCAATCAAGGCATGAGCTGAGAGAAGTTCGTGCACGTTCTAAATTGGTGGGGGATGGAATAGCCGGCTTCTCTTTATCAGCACATTTAGAAGACAAAGGGCGCTGGCGGAGAGGTGTGAAGGGATTTAAGAAGCAGTTTAAGGTGGGACGGAATTACGAGTTTTTTCGTAGGCTCTGGTAATTCTAGTGTTAATTAGTACAAATTGTGCTTTGAAAAATACAAGGACAAAATGAGGTTTCATGCTTATGAATGCAGGAAAATCTTTTCAAGAAGGCTATTTAAATAGCAATGAATTATTATCAAGAGACTGGTAACAGTAACTTCTCTACATTCACGGTATCACTGCAGGATCTAGGACGATTAACCTGAAATCTGATGACACAAAGATTTCTAAAATTGTTAATTTGGCATGACATTCATTTATTTATTTTCGTAACCCGCTATAGTCTTTGCATTAAGGGGACCAGACCTTGTGCAAAAAGCATTGGGCACAATGCATGAGTTAATGAATGGCACTAAAGTCCTGCTCCCCCAGCTATATGTACTCATACTAAGCTACAGTAGAGCTGTCAGATAATCTAATGTGAACTGTCTGTGGGAGGGGGGAGGAAATTGAAGTTCCTGGAGTAAACATGCTTAGATAATTGTTTATCCTTAGAAAACAATCTTTCCATTATTCAGATTAAAAGAAAGTTAAAGTAGCATCACATAAAACTAGTACAGGAGTGTTCTCTAAATGAAACAAAATTGTAACAAAATTAAGGTTGTATTGCATGTAATAATTTTGAACATTTTTCTTTTTGTAGTTGGATCGAAAGTAACATTTTTTCAACCTGATGATGACGTAGTTGGTAAGTGTTTAAATGAATGACACAAATACATATTGTGGAAGATAATCTAGAATACTTGAAACTGAAGTAGAATGTTGTTGGGGTATTCAAGATAGCCAGAAATGCTAAAGCTTGACATTTTTTATTATATGCTTGGCAGATGTCTCTATTTAAGACAACACGATTAGGATGCCTTACAGCTTTCTAAAGCTACATTTTTACAGAGGGAGTTCAGGAAGATTAAGGGAATTGCTCAGGGTCACATATTAAATCACAAGTAAGAATTGAAATGGCAATCCCACATGTTTAAAATTCAGTGCCTTGGCCAGAACACCATTCTGCCAGACTAATCCTTTTAATAGCTGACTGCCCAGTCACATGATTTTAAGAGATATTGTTGCATCAAGCAACCAGTTATACTAGATCTTTTTGCCCTACATATACTCATCGGCCACTTTATTAGGTACACATGTTCACCTGCTTGTTAATGTTACTGTCCTTAGGCATGTAGAAATTGTCAAAACAACCTGCTGAAGTTCAAACTGAGCATCAGAATGGGGAAGAAAGGTGATTTAACTGACTTTGAATGTGGCATTGTTGTTGGTGACAGACAGGCTGGTCTGAGTATTTCAGAAACTTCTGATCTACTAGGATTTTCACGTACAACCCATCTCTAGGGTTTACAGAGAAAGGTCTGAAAAAGGAAAAATATCCCACGAGTGGCAGTTCTCCCATTGAATGTGGTTGAATTTTTGAAAATCCTGCGGAGAATTCCACGATGGATTACCTTGTGGCAGGATACGATACGAACACACTGGAGGCACTATATCTTTCAGTTGGCCTGACACTACCTAAAAATACCCTAGTAACTCTCAGATATGCAGACTTCCTTGCCGTTGCTGTCAGAAAATTATGCTTCCAATCTGAGTACCATGCTTAGATAATTTTTAGAACTACAGTGTGTTTTGTACATGGAAACAATGAAGCTGTCATTGTTGCACAATTTTATATTTTCTAGTGCTGTCTTCTATTTTGCCCAGAGGGGACTGGGCGGTCTCGTGGTCTGGAACCCCTACAGATTTTATTTTTTTTCTCCAGCTTTGGAGTTTTTTTTTGTTTTTTCTGTCCACCCTGGCCATCGGACCTTACTTATTCTATGTTAATTAATGTTGACTTATGTTTATTTTTTATTGTGTCTTCTATTTTTCTGTTCATTTTGTAAAGCACTTTGAGCTACATTTTTTATATGAAAATGTGCTATATAAATAAATGTTGATTGATTGATTGATTGATATTTTATAAATCTACATTATTTTTAATTATTTTAGCCTGTCGTCTGAGAGTTGTGCACTTTAAGATTACATTGAACAAAATTAAATTGGTGAAGGTTTTGAAATATCTTGGTAACCAGTTACTCTTGAGTTACATACTGATTGGGAAAAGCATTGACATTGTACTATCGTCACTGCGTTTTTGCTGTTATGGCTAGAGAAGGTCTGTTAACACATAGTCATGGCCGAAATTATCGGCACCCCTGGTATTTTCCCAGAAAATGCACCATTTCTCCTAGAAAATTGTTGCAATTACAAATGTTTTCGAATACACATTTATTTCCTTTATGTGCATTGGAACAACACAAAAAACAAAGAAAAAAGCCAAATCTGACTTCATGTCACACAGCACTCCAAAAATGGGCCAGACAAAATTATTGGCACCTTTTCAAAATTGTGGGTAAATCGTTTTATTTCAAGCATATGATGCTCGTTTGAACTCGCCTGTGGCAAGAAACAGGTGCTGGCAATATAGCATTAACACCTGAAGCCAGTTAAAATGGTGAAAAGTTGACTCAACCTTTCTGTTGTGTGTCTGAGTGTGCCACACTAAGCATGGAGAACAGAAAGAAGAGCAGAGAACTGTCTGAGAGAATTGAAAAATATCAACAATCTCAAGGCTACAAGTCCATCTCCAGAGATCTTCATGTTCCTTTGTCCACTGTGTGCAACATAATCAAGAAGTTCACAACACATGGCACTGTAGCTAATCTCCCTGGATGTGGGCGGAAGAGAAAAATTGATAAAAGACTGCAACGAAGGATAGCCCGAATGGTGGATAAACAGCCCCAATTTCAAAACATACTCAAACTGTTCTGCAGACTCAGGGTGCAACAGTGTCAGCTCGAACTATCCGTCGACATCTGAACAAAATGAAACACTATGGCAGGAGAGCCAGGATGACCCCACTGCTGACACAGAAACATAAAAAAGCCAGACTGGAGTTTGCCAAAATGTACTTGAGGAAGCCAAAATCCTTCTGGGCAAACGTCTTGTGGACAGATGAGACCAAGGTGGAGCTTTTTGGTAAAGCTCATCATTCTACTGTTTACAGAAAATGGAATGAGGCCTACGAAGAAAAGAACACAGTACCTACAGTCAAACATGGTGGAGGTTCTAAGATGTTTTGGGGATGTTTTGCTGCCACTGGATGCCTTGACTGTGTACAAGGCATCATGAAATCTGAAGACTACCAAAAGATATTAGGGCGCAATGTAGGGCCCAGTGTCAGAAAGCTGGGTCTTCGTCAGAGGTCATGGGTGTTCCAGCTGGACAATGACCCCAAACATACCTCTAAAAGCACACAGACATGGTTGAAGACAAAGCGCTGGAGAGTCCTGAAGTGGCCAGCAATGAGTTCGGATCTAAATCCAATTGAACACTTATGGAGAGATCTCAAAATTGCTGTTGGGAGAAGGTGCCCTTCAAATCTGAGAGACCTTGAGCAGTTTGCAAAATAAGAGTGGTTGGAAATTCCAGTTTAGAGGTGTAACAAGCTTGTTGATGGTTATAGGAAGCGCTTGATTTCAGTTAATTTTTCCAAAGGGCATGCAACCAAATATTAAGTTGAGGATGGCAATAATTTTGTCCAGCCCGGTTTTTGAGTTTTGTGTGAAATTATGTCAGATTTGGCTTTTTTTGTCTGTTTTTTTGTGTTGTTCCAATGCACATTAAGGAAATAAACATGTGTATAGCAAAACATTTGTAATTGCAACAATTTTCTGGGAGAAATGGTGCATTTTCTGGTAAAATTCCAGGGGAGCAAATAATTTCTGCCATGACTGTATTAATCTGGGTGTGCTGTTTTCTCTGACATATGCTGTATAGTTGGCTCTGGGAAACCTGGTTTTTGCAAACCACTAAGATTTCATCTGCACAAGATCAAGTATTATTTACATGAGTGCAAGTTGATTGGGATATATTAAACCTGACTGTAGCTTAATATGGCAACACGAAGAATTAAAGAGGCAAAATTGGATGGATAGGTTGCAACAGAAGGAAAGTAGCACAGAGGTGGGCATATAACTAGAACCAAGTGAGTATCTTAAATTAAATGTGCAAACTAGCAGTACTAAGTTAAAGTTACTTAATTCATTGTAGGTGGAAGCACACAAAATGCCACAATAAAACTTGGATAAAATTGTTTCATTAGCAGAAAGCAGCAAATGTAAAACAACTACTATATTCAATCAATGGTAAAATACTGTAATATTAAATCTCACAGAGTCAGATGGGTATGTGTTTTTGTAGACAACTGTGAGTGAATTTGGGTAAATATAGGTGGGAACAATTAGATTCTACAGCAAGTGACGGTGTTAATTTAAATTGACAAAAAAGAGTGGTGCTCTTGTTAAATTTGTCAGGCTGGCAGTAAGCCTATGATTACTAAGGATAAATCTTCTGTGGATGAAAAGTCTCCTGAAAAGATTCTTGTTAATCCTGTAAATGTGTGTCGAATGTGTTAAAAATAAACATAACTTGTTGCAAGGAAGAACCCTTCTGCAAAACCAGATTATACTTTGGCATCCAAAGATATCATTTGGCTTGTAGTAAAAATGAACAATGATGATGTATAAGGAAAAAATTACAACATTTTTAAGAGGATATATGATTCAATAAAATTATCAACAGATGACATGGAGTGGCTGCTAATGATATAAATATAAATATAAATATTAAATAAGTTCTTCATCAAGACAAATACAGAAGCTGGTTAATGATAAATTTTACAGAAATACCAGTTTTTCCACATAGAGAATATTGGTTAAATGGAGCTAATTATCAATTAATAAAGTTAAGAGTAGCACCCTAAACCCTTAACTTATTAGCATGTTGCTGAAATTGGGTAAATAGGAAATGAAATGGTACATGGAGCCAAATTTTCTGTTTTCTTTTAGAAATGGGTTTTGGTTTTAGAGTAATTGCTTATTATGATCAACATTAATTGCTATATTTGTTTAAAAAGTATTTGTTGTAACCATTTGCTGTAATTACTCTGAAAATGTGTTATTCATAGTTTTGTGAAATTGTGTGGCTGAAATGATGGGTAAAGCCAGAAATTGTAAAAGGATCTTAAGCATTCTTAAACCGTATGTTTCAGTTCATTTATTTGTGTATGTAGTCCTTAGATTGTGCAGAAGTTGTCTGACAGTAATTAATGCAAATGTATTAGATGCTTGGTAATGCTATATATACATGACCATAAAGAAATTAAATGGTTGTTGTATTTCTGTGACCAGATTTTTTTTTTTTCTCTGAAAAACATCTATACTATACCTATATTTTTTATACATTCTAAATATTTACAATTCTTTTTATTTTCTATAGGAATTTTACCTTTGGATGCCAAATTTTCTGGGCTTTCCGATGTTATTGTGGTCCACGAGCATCATTTAGGTACCTTCATACTTGTTTGTTATAGGCTGGCACTGTTAGTATGCAAGACTGGGTCAAAGAAGTTGAGCATGTTTAAATATGAGTAGAAAAGTGCAGGCATCTGCTGAACATGCATCCAAAAGAAAACATGAATGTTTAATTTCCAAAATTGGAAAATAATTTACACTTAAAGGTTGACGACTATTTTTATGTAACATTTATACAATTTTTTATTTTTTATAATAGCTTTTTATAATTTAAACCAAATTACAAATTTACATTTATGTATAATTAGTCTTGTGAACAGAGAGGCATTTAAAACAGTAAACATTAATTAGTGCAAAAACAGAACAAGAAGAAAAAGTCAAGTTGGTAAGATAAGAAAGATTCCATAACATGAAGGTCTTGTTATTTAATTTAGGAATTTTTCATTCCTGTGTATTTTCTTCTATTTCATTGAACTGGCACCCACTTCAGGGATACACACAGAGATTTATGCAAGCCTGAACTGCATCAACAGGACAAAAAAGTCTGAATTGACGGATGAACGTTTTCTTGTAGCTAATAGATATATGGTGTCCTTTTTTGTTTCAGATATTTAGGTAGTAAGTTTACAATTTTAACAACATTCTGAAACCTCCTTATTGAAGCTGGGAGTCATTAGGGCTGGAGTTTGCCTGGTTATAATTCGGCTTCGTGTAAATATTGGTTTGGTTGGGTTATATAGTAAACAGTATACTGTACTTTATATGGCAATTAAATTGCAAAAACATTTAGCCTATACAGTACATGTCTATAAAATATAAAAATCTAAACCAAGAACACAACTTATAGGGAAATGGGGCCCATTATGAATTGTAAAGTACATTGTGCTCCCATCCACTAGAATGAGATTTAAATTTATGGGGAAAGACCATGTATTTTTACTGCCAGAAGTACACAAAAATAATTAAAATATGAATACAGTTATGCAGCTGTATTCTAAATTTAGATTTTGTTTAAAAAATGTTTCATGTTCATAAACTCTGTAGAGAACCTTACATGAAAAACTACAGCTGTGAGTTTTTCTATTACATGTGAAAAAGTGACTGATTAAATGATACAATTCCAAGCATAGGGCAAATATGACATAAGGATTAAGTATCATCACCTTGAGGATTTCTACTAGATTTCAACATATGAAAATATTTTAAATTTTTAAACTAAAAAAATCCAAATAAACATCACTCACAGTGGCTTCAAACTGTATTTATTAAAGTACCTTATAGTCTGCCTTCCTGGACTGAGATTTAAATTTATGAAAACAAGTCAACATTTTTTATTACTACATGTGCCCTTAACTAATTTCAGTTTGAAATCAATAAGGCTGCTATATTATTTAGATTGTTATTGAAAAGTTACTTGCAACACTCAACTCGGTCTATCAAATTAAGAATGCACATCAATGAAATAACCTGTACATTTCAAATTCTTAAACATGAAAAAAATGACATCATGACAGGCAGCAAATGCATTGTAAACAAGTAGTTAAATGCAAGTAGGTTAGGTTTAGGTTTATTTGTCATATAACACAGGGTCAACATACAATGAAATGTGTATGATGAGAAAAACAAGTCACTCAGCCTAGATCCAATAAAGCTAAAAGATAATTTAAAAAAATTACAAGTTAAAAATAGACTAGCTATGTAAAATAAAATGTGTACATTTTAAAAGAAATTATAGAGCAATATGAGTTAAATGAGCAGCAAGTACAAATGACAGTTATTGCACAGATAATGTTTTATAAGTACAGCATAAAGTGCAGATGCATGTTCCAGTATTCAGAGTGTATGCAGGTACAGCTTGTGCGTGAGTAGTGCAATGTAGATGTAATGAAATGTAGGTGTAATGTAAGTGTATGTAAGTGTTCAGATGTTGCTGTTGAGGAGTCGAATGGCCTGGTGGTAAAAACTGTTCTTAAGTCTTGTAGTCTGAGAAGCCAGACTCCTGTATCGTCTGCCAGACGTTAACAAGGAGAACAGCTGGTGTACTGGATGGCTGTGGTCCTTTATGATGCTGCTTGTCTTACGCAAGCACAGATGGAGGTAAATGTTTACAATGGCAGGGAGACTCTTGTCCATGATGTGCTCTGCTGCCTTCACCACTCTCTGTAGTGATTTTCGGCTGCTGGCAGAGCAGCTCCCATACCAGATGGTAATGCAGCCCGTCAGCAGACTCTCGACCACACTCCTGTAAAAGTTTGTGGTGATGTTGGCATTCATGCCAAACTTCCTTTGCCTCCTCAGGAAGTAGAGCTTTCTTAACCACAGTGTCTATGTGAAGGGTCCACGAGAGATCCTCGGTGATGTTTACTCAGATAATGTACATTAAGTAGATAATGTAGTATGTACTTTTCATTATACAGTAATCCCTCGCTATATCGCTCTTCGACTTTCGCGGCTTCACTCTATCGCGGATTTTAAATGTAAGCACATCTAAATATAGATCATGGATTTTTCGCTGGTTCACGGCTTTCTGTAGACAATGGGTCTTTTAATTTATGGTATATGCTTCCTCAGTTTGTTTGCCCAGTTGATTTCATACAAGGGACGCTATTGGCGGATGGCTTAGAAGCTACCCAATCAGAGCAAACTCCTCAATGATATAAGATATGCTTCCCGCGCGGTGCTCGATTGTTTGCTTATCTCTCTCTCACCCTCTCTGACATTCTCTGCGCATGAGGAAGGGGGTGTGAGCAGAGGGGCTGTTTGCCTAGAAGATACGGACGCTCCTCTACAAAATGCCACTTTATCACGGTGCTTCTGCATACTTAAAAGCACGTATTGATTTTTTGATTGTTTGCTTTTCTTAGCGAACGCTCTCTCTGACATTCTCTGCTCCTGACGGTGCTCCTTTGAAGATAAGATATGTTTGCATTCTTTTAATTGTGAGAAAGAACTACCATCTCAGTCTTGTCATGGAGCACAGTTTAAACTTTTGAATAAAGGGTGTTGTTTCATGTCTAGAGGGCTCTAATAATGTTAACAGTGTGGGAGAGTTTATAAGGGCTTAAAATATATAAAAAATAACCATACAAACATATGGTTTCTACTTTGCGGATTTTCACCTATCGCGGGGGGGTCTGGAACGCAACCCCCGCGATCGAGGAGAGATTACTGTAATCATGTAGTTATCAGTGTAATTTGTGCAGAAAAAAAGCCTACAGTTTAGTAAATTAAGTGCATTAGCAGGCAAAAGGATTTTGGATCATGTTGACACTAAACAAGTACAATCTGCATAGAACCTGCATATAGAACCAAATTGTATCCCTAAGGTAAATGTAATTTGTTACTTTCCACCATTTCTTGGCAGTATAGTGTACATAAATCACAACAGAATGTTCATTAAGCAGTTATACTTCATTTGGTGTTAAGCAGTGTTAGGAATATTATGGATAATTGTGAGTCCAAGACCAGCTGAATAAAAAATAAAGCAAATATTACATTCCAATAACATCTAAAGAAGAAACCATCTGCAATAAGGTCTGAACAAGACACTGTGACAGATTGGGACCGTATTGCTCCCTTGAACCCCTGTCCACGACTCCAAACACCAGGTAAAAGTCCAAAACTTGACTTTATTTAATCGCCACAGTGCACAAAGCACCCTCTTCTCCATAATACTCATATAAATCACAATATTAACTACAATAAATCAATCCTCCACTCCCAGACGCGTTGCCACCCTTCCACCCAGCTCAGCTCCCCGTCTGGGAGCTCCCATAGTCCTTTTATATTCCCTGACCCGGAAGTGTTCCAATCCCCAGTCCATGTGACTCTCAATCCCTTCCGGGTCAGGTACAAGTCCTTTCTTTTCACCCCGGAAGCCCGTCGCTCTTCCTTTGACGAACTTCTGGGTTAAAGGGCACAAAGAAGTCTTCGGTCCTCCCTGCAGCTCCCTCTTGCGGCCCCTGTGGTATCCAGCAGGGTCTTGTATAAAAACTACATGTCCCATTACTCCCTGCTGGACTTTGGGGCACCTCCATACTGCAGGGAGGGCTCCATCTGGCAGCCTGGGGGTATTGGCCAGGATGACAAGCTGGCCACATCTCACAACACATACAAAATTTGGAAGTGTTTTTCAACTGAACGAAGAACAAAATCATTTGCCTTACTTGCTCTTTTTTCTTTCTCTTTCTTTTAGTACTGAAACCAGAGAAAGTGAACTGGGTGGAAGCTGCCGGTACAATTCGCGATGGACTGTGTGCATACACTGCTTTACATACACTTTCCCATGTGTCATCTGGAAAAACCGTTCTAGTCCTGGATGGTGCAAGTGTAAGTATATTATGAATCAAAGATTTTTTTTTTTTTTTTATTTATTAGTTATATGAAAGAAACACAAAAAATAAAACAAAGTTTATCTGTATATTTCTGAAAAATGTATAACATTAAGGTTGTCTTCCACTAAATTCTTTGCTATGTGCAAATTAGTACATAAGTACCGATTTCTTGCATTTTTCTATGAAATAATTTATCTTAATTGTATTGCTTTCATGTTGTTTTTATTTGTTATGAGATGTGTAGCAGAATTATTTTCAAGAGCAAACAAATAACAACTCTTTAAGACTTTGAGTACACAGGTGTCTTCTAAATTGATTTATAAGCAAAGTTAGTAAAACATTTGATCTAAATGTCAGATACAGTGGATCTTCAATAATAACTCCTACAGAGTATAAGCATTTAAAGCATATGGCAAATACATAAGTGTAGAGACTTAAATAAATTAATGATACCTGTTTCTGATTTTTTTGTTATAATGGCAATCGCTGTTTGTAACATAAAATGCATTATTCCCACATTTTCACATACTGTATAGTGCACTGCAAACTGTTGCAATGTTACAGAGGTTCCTTACATACTGCAGAATTAAAAGAAAATCTGATTTTTGTTCACTGTATCAATGGTATACAATGACCAGAATTACTGTATTATTCTTGTCAATTTCTGCCATACTCCTCGCTATAAAATATCAGAAACATTGATTAAAATAAATAAAATAAAGAGCATTGCATTAACAGAATTTCACTGCTGAACGCAAAAGTGTTTGTGTGTTTGTGTGTGTATAGATATATCTCTCTATATATAAAAAAAAGTCCTGGAAAGAAAAGCAAGGCGACAATACATGATCTTCTCGGTAGTTCTTGGAAGACATTTAAAAGACCCACAAGACAAAAAAGCCACGGAGCGTCTCTTGGGGACCGTAAACATGAGAATTGGTGCCAAGAGATTTTCCCAGGGCCGTCTCGTGGGGACGTGGAACATAAGATTCTTACAAGGCACGTCCTTCTTATCAAATAAGAGCATGGACAGCCAGCATAACATTCAGTCATGTAAAGTCACGTAGCACACACAGATCCTGTGCTCTCAGCAAAGAAGAAAGGAGAAAAGAGACCCAAGGCATGATACACATGCAGAGAAAGGTACAGAATATGAAAGGAGTAAAATTCTAAAGTATTTTAGCGTCCCAGCCAAGTTGAAGCCTTTTTTGTTTTAAGTGACTATTAGGCCCGATCGAGGGAGGGCAGAGTACAGCACGGAAGACTGATAGCTGGGTACTGATTGATGCGGTAAGAGAGAGGCAAGACCCATTGCAGAGGGTGCTAGAAAGTTGTGTTTGGGGTTACAAAGTCGTTGATTGTTAAAGAAGAACTTTTGTGACACTTTATTACGTCAGTCGCTACAGTATCAAAAAAAAGATAGTAAAGATCGCATTGACGCAAACAAAAGGAAATTAATCATCAGAACTGGGGGAAATTGAAATAATAGCAGGACAAATCGAGGTCAGAAATAAAAGGCAAAGAGTGGAAAACAAAGTCTTTTCGCCTTCGGATCATTCAATGCACAAAACGTGCATGTACACAATAATGGACCATACGCTATGAGAATCTGTGGTCCCGCACATCAGCAACGATTCCAAAGAAGAAAAAAAAGCTTTTAAAATTGTATATCCGATTAACCAAACAAAGGGGTTGGCGCTATACACATGTAGAGAAAGTTAAAGAATATGAAACTAGGAAAATTAGAAAGTATAAAGAAAAGAAAGTAAAGATCGCAGTATTGCAAACAAATGGAAATTACTCAAAAAAGGCAAAATAATCACCACGGACCAGGAGTGATGGAAAAAAAAGTAGGAAAAAACGAGGTAAGAATAGAAAACAAAGTAGAACATCATAAAGAGGTTATAAATCGAGTGGGGCAAACACATGCAGAGCAGGTTAGAGATAATGAAAACTGGAATTCAAAACACTCAAAAAAAATGTAGGCACGAAACACATGCAGAGCAAGATACAGAATATGAAAGCAGAAAAAAACGACAGTGTCAAAAAAAAGAAAGTAAACATCGTATTAGCGCAGACAAAGAGAAATTGTTATTCTGAGAAATAACAAAAAGGAGAGTATAGATCGAATATATGGACACAGGTGATATGTCAGATATATGTAAATATTGTAAGGCTTTTACGTTTAAGTCAGAGAATTTCAAAAACGGGTTTACCTCACATGCATTTATTGGTTACTTTGCAAAAAAAATTAACTGCTGATGATGCCGATCGTTTTATCTGTGCTGAAATTCAAAACAGAGAAACCTATCCTGAATTATGGTACAAAGTCATTAAACACATGTCTCACTGACCTCATTTAAAAGACTCAGCATATTGGGACACTAAAGATTCCAAGTATTGTTTTTACAGAAGTTCTTAAATAAAAGTGAAAGTAATGAAATAGCAATTATTCAAAGAAAGAAATCTTAAAATTGTGTATCCAGAAAACCAAACACGGGGGTTGGCGAGTAAAGCAAGCATATATTATATTATTATATATAATATAATCTTTTTTTACCAGGTAACACTTGTGGTTGGTCAACCAGTCGGCAAACATCCACCATGTCCTCTCAGTTGCGAGAAGCAGCTCATAGATATGTGATACATAATACAAAGTGTTACACGTGTTTTACCTTTATTGTTGGAGCTTGTAAGGTGTACATACTTTTGCATCACCTTATGGGGATCGAATCTTGAATGTCAGCGCCTGATTGGTGATGCCTCTGACGCTGCACCACAGTAGCTGGTTCGCTTATTTGGCAGGGTGAAGATCATTACATTTTTTTTAATGATATTATAAAATAATAATAAACAGTTTGTGATTCAGACTCTGTCTCTGTCTCTCCTTCCTCCAGATGATCGTTGTCCACTGCCTTCCAACTCTGACTGGCCATACTGTAAGCTCATTTATGCCAGGCATGGAAGTACTTACACTGTTATTGTACTACCACTTCTGGGTTAGGTGGAACTTCCCTGAATCGAGAAAGATCAGTCCCCACAGCTTCCCCTGGAGGCTCAGTTGTGCTACTGGACCACAAATCTCAGCCTGCCCTGTGGCACTGTCGTCCAATAAGACTGCCACCTGTTGTGTCAGGAGAAAAACAGTTTGCATAATCCTCCCTCCATTTTTCCAACAAACTGGTGGACTGTGATTTATTTTAGAGCTCATGAAGTATTCTGAGTGGAACACCAGCCCACGACTAATGTCCATCGCTATATACATATATATATATATATATGTATGTGTATATGTGTCTGTGTAAAATATATATATATATATACACATACACATACACAGACATGTATATATACAGATATATATATATGTATATAGCGATGGACATTAGTCCATCCCTTGACACAACTTCAGCACAACTGTCCTGAGTTAAATTTATTAAGCAAAATAGTTTCTTACTAGCTTCTTACCTTTAGCGATTCTCCTTCTCTCTTCTCTTTCCTCTCCTTCACTCCTCCCAGATGTACTTTGCCTGACTCAACTCCCAACACTGACTCATCTGGGAGAGGTGAAGGGCTCCTTTTTTCATCTGGACGTGGTAGTACTTCTGGCACATCAGCACTATAACCAGAAAGCACTTCCATGTCTGGTGAAACTTCCCCCTAAAAGGGTCTCACAGTGCAAGGTCAGTCATTGTACAATGCCCCTGGACCAATTTTCTCCATTAGGCTCAAGGGCTCAACAGAGTAGGTGTGTGTGTTTGTATATAAAATACTCACTAACTAATACTGAAGAAGAACACAATTCTAGTGATACAACTCTTCAAGACCAGGAAAACTGTAAGAGTATTCTATGCTAAATTAATGTTATTTTACACCCAAATTGTTGAAAAAACAGAAAGACATCTACATTTTATAATATTTAATAGTCCTAAATTAAAAAATAATGGTTTTAAAGACCATCAACTATTTCTTAATTTCTTACGTTGAAACTTTCTATACTGTCTACAGTCAGTTTCTAACACTAACAAGAGAAGAGCCAAGCAAAATTACACCTTTTATTGGCTAACTAAACAGATTACAATATGCAAGCTTTTGAGGCAACTCAGGCCCCTTCTTCAGGCAAGATATAACACTAACAAAAAATAGCATGTTATAAAAATTTGTTTAACTCTTGAGACCTATGCCTGCAGTGAGCACAAGTCTAATACCAGCCCTGAATAGTATGCCAGTCATTTGCAGGGCACTCACAGGTTGCCAATATAGAATCTACTTAAAGACAGTTTCCAGGTCATTTTTTGAAGCTAGTCTGTTAAACGTTTGAGACAGAGGTACTAACAACATTGCACAAAACCCACATGGACACAGGGAGAAAGTGTAAATGCCATATGAGTAGTGACAAGCCTGGGTATCAAACTCGGATCCCTGCACTGGTTTCCCAGCATTACTAAACCCTGTGTTGCCCCTTATTAATAATAAAGGGAATTTTTTTGCCACATATTCCAGCTACTGTAAATCTGTAATGAAATAAACAGGATTAGGAATGGGATAAATGGATTTTTTTCTCTCTGGTAAACTAAATACACACTAAGTACTATTGATTTCAAAATCAGTTAACCTATTCAAGTGATGTTCCATTGTTTAAATCCTGACTAATAACATATTATACTAGTGTTAATCCCAACTTTCAGCTTTTTTTTTTTTTTTTTAAGCTCTCAGCCTTTATCTTGAAACAAGTTGTGTTTCTACTGACCTGGATCTTCACCCTTTGTAGGCAGTGCTTGCCTTATAATCATTGACTACTTTTTTGCTCAATGTCAACACAGCCTTTTATTTATTTTTTTCTTGCAGCCGCTTGGCATAGTTACCATTCAGTTAGCTCATCACAGAGGGGCCAAAGTGCTTACCACAGCCTTGAATATTGAAGATAAGCAGTACTTGGAGCAGCTACGACCTACCATAGGTAATCATTTGTAATATTGTGTTTGTGGTTCTTGTTTATAGTGAATAACAATTACACTGAATGACTAACAGCAGATGATAATATTTTGTAAAGACCGCTACAATGAAGTAGTAACAATCAAAACAAAATTATAGAACTTGACTAGCTGTCCCCCGCGGCTCCACCCATGTAGTAGTGAAACAGGACAAACTTTAAAAATCAATTTATAAAAAAAAAATAAATGTAATTCTAGCCAAGTGGAAGGTAGGTACACAGCAATGTCAAATGTTGGCACTGTATCTGATCGTGTTCAGCTCTGAAGGGAGAGCGTCTCCCACATGGGGAGAAACGCACTTGGCCATGATATCTGTGGCAATCAGCAGCTACTCTCTAAAACACATGTAGCTCTGATTTCTCTTTCAGAAACGAAACGTCAAACATTACTCCTTAACAATCTGTAGATGATAATGTCCGTTGAACAAACAGGTATCGCTAGCTAAGTGGAGGCAAGATATGCTCCAACACATGGCGAGAGGTGCAGCAACTTGAACGGACGCTGGTGCGTGAGTGAAGATGTCCCTGTCCCTATGCCCTTGGCCTGATGCCTCTCTCATGGATTCACAGAAATAAACTGGAACCGCAAGCAAACTATGATACTTGCCACAATGAGGGAAGTCGCAAAATGAACCGGAATGTTCAAGCAAATTATAGAAAAGAAAATCTAAATCCATTAAGTAGTTCTCTCGTGAGAAACAGACAGACAGACATTGGATTTATATATATATATATATATAGGTGATGGGTAATAAAAAGTTAAAGCTATTTTTGCATTGTGTTCATTAATTATTTTGTATGGATTGTTGTGTATTTTGCACTAATTTATAGTTATTTTTTTACAGAAATAAACTATTTTACTTATCACTGGGCTTAGTGCAAGGGCAACAACATAAACTAAAACGTTGAAAGGTGCACAATCAAAAATCATGATGTATTCTGTATTTTTTAAGCCCACCAACTTCATCCCCATAGCAATTTTCTCTTACTCTTTTTACCTTTTATGGGTTATGCAACAAGTTTTTATATGGCCAACATTAATTTGATGTACAAATGTGAGTGTCCAACAACAGACTCAAATACAAATTTTTATTTTATCTTTAAGTTCAGCGGTAAGGTCATAGAAACATAATTATGCAATGCCTCTTTTAGAACAGTGCTTCTCTGAATTATAATCAAGATGTATAGCCCCAAACAGAAGAGCTGGGATAAATAGAAGTAAAAAAGTAACAATATGGACAGGACAATTAACTTTGAACAGTACATTATCAAGTATTTTAAATTCAGCCAAACCATTTCTGGGAGGTGAGGCAGATCCCTTGACATACTGGTCATTCACTGCAGTTTTCTTAATTTGGGTCATGTTTACAGTATGCCAAGCTGGATAATGGCAGTCTTTTGGAGAATGAGCTGGAGTACTGTCGCTTGCCCTTTCTTTCATCTGCCTATTGCCCCTGGCCCCTCAAGATCTGCTTCTGTTGCCTGGCAGTATTTGTTATACAGCAATGACATGATGGAGAAGCCAGTGACATAAAAAGAGAATTTGCGATAGTGGCATCACTTGGGCATTTACATTTCTTGCCTTTACAACAACATGTAGCTGCACATAGTGTTGTGCTGTTTTCTGACCTTTGCTGTGTTGCTTTTGTTTTTCAATGTTTTCTTAATTAATCTTTTTCTGGTTTAGATTCCTGGTTTTGTCTTTTTTCCTGTCTTTTGAATATGCTTTCTATCATGTGCTTTTGGATAATGTTTGCTTTTTCCATATATATCCTCCTGCCTATATTAACGATTCTGTTTTCTGTATTACAAATGTGTAGAAATAACTAATTTTTAGCTCACCAACATGTGAGGAAGGAAGATGGAGCAGAAATATAGAATGCGTAAATCCACCTACACTTTTCAGGGCTATAATCACCTTTCTTCAGGAATGTGGAACAAAGCATGGTTTTGTGAAGGTTGGGTCAGCTTGAATTTTGAGTACAGAGCACCTTAGGATAATTATTCAGTGAGTCTTTTTTTTGCCTATATTTATCATATCTAGTTGTTGGTGTGTTGACTTTGATCATTTCAGGTGATCTTGTCATATGCCTTTTCCTGCATGATTATTACTATAATCTCTATGGAGTAATGCTGCTTTATCGTGCAGTTTTGGCTAATTGTTTTGGTGTGTTTAGTTAGCCACACTTTACAGAGCTGAGTGATGTTCAGTGTTCCTTTGGCCCTCTTTTGCCTTCAGAAGAGCTGATACTTCTGTGACCCTTCTCACCAAGATAACAATACAGATGAAGAATTGGGTTTGAATATGGAAGTGTGGTAGATATTCCATTTGTTTTTTATAAAAATAGACCTTTTTCTCAAAGTTCCTACTGAGAATGATGGAATGTGAGGTTAGAGACATTTGAACATCTCCAGGTCAAGTTGCTTGGTTCACTAAACTTTGGAAAGAAACTAATACAACAGCAGCAGAATTGAAACTTAAACATGTCATATTTGTGCACAATTACTGTGTATCTGCCAGATGTAATAGACTGACTGAAAAATGATGACAAATGAATGCAACATGTGGAGAATTTTGGGCATCCTGTCCATTATTAATCATCTTTTGATAAAAAAATCAAATGTTCTAAATGTTTCTTAAAGCCAGCAAGTTTTTTCTGTTGATGTTTTGGAGATTTTTTTTCCCAGTTTTCCTTGCAGAACTATTCATTATTCTCTATTATTTTCAGTGTGTTTGAGATCTCCCAATAGATTTTCAGTAATGTTTGAGCCTGAGGACTTTGAATGCCATTATTCCCATAATTACTTGATTATTGACTTTATGGTATGTTTTGAATCACTGTCTTGGAGAAGTATCCAATCTCTTTCACCTTCCATTTCTTCACCATCTCTGGAGTCTGTTGGTATTTAGTACACTCTGCCACTGGCAACGACACATTACCAAGGCAGAACAGATCATCCCCAATGTTAATGGTTAGCAAATGTGTAGTTTTGTTTAATCAGTCTTCAACACTTTATTCCAGAAAAGTTGTGGCCTAACTGAGTATTGTTTTGTATACTTTCTGCATTGACTTTGACAATTAAAGTATTAAGAGCACCTTTCTTCTGTCAACTCTTCCATGCCAGTCGCTTTTGTATGAAAAACCTTACTGTGGTAACCTGTGGACCACTACCTGCATTTCAGCTAAACCTTCTGCACTGATATTTGGTTTCATATTTATATGTGTGACTAGTTTACCAGTATAGATTTACCAGAACACTCAACTGTCAACAACAGACCAGTTTTAAAGACAAAAAAGTAAATCTTAATACGCAAACTTTTAGTTAGTGAGCATACTAAAACTGTTAATTTTGCGCATGTTTATGTTTTGTTTTTTTGTGTTGTGGGCGAAATTAATTTTGATTTTTATAAATTAAATCTGCAGTTTTTGTGATATATAAAAATATATCTATGATTTGGAATAATCTCTTTAGAGACAAAATATTATTTCATTATAACAGTCTTTTTTTACCCATGTTCTAACTTCATTTCTCTAAACAGAAAAATTAAGTACTATTTTAGAAAAATAGCAGGTGTTAAACAACATATTGAACCTTGATCTACTGTATAAGTGAACTTAGTGCTGGCAGGTATACCGGTTCATACTGAAAAACGTTGTTTATTTTTGTTATGGTATGGATTTTTCTTATACTGCAACACCGGTTTAAATAGCCTAAACAACGTTTGGAACGTGGCACAGCAGAACACTGTTTAAGGGGGGACCTTTTTCACTTCTACACCGCTAAACACGCATGCAATGTAGTACATGCGTTAGTGGAGGTATTGAGCGGTGAAAATGGACAGAGAACATTCTGAAACTGAAGCTGTAGCAGACGATAAAGTTCAACATGATGACACTTTTGCTGAAAAAAGGAGCCGTTTCTGTTGTCTGGAGATACTTTGGTTTTAAAAGGTCAACTGTGGACCAAACAACTATTGACTGTAAATGCTTTCGAGCTAAAGTTGTCACCGGAGGAGGCAACACGAGCAATTTGCTGCACCACCTTAGCTGCAAACATGCTTTGGAGTACCATGAATGTATCGCACTAAGATTAGCATCCTCCACGTCCTTGGGCAAAACTGAAAAAGCTAGAGGACACTCGAGACAGACATCACTTGTAAATTCGTTTGCTAGAGGTACTGCCTATGACAAAAAAAGCAAGTGCTGGATCGAGATAACCAACGCCATTACAATCCATATAGCTAACCTGTCAGTGGACAGAGATTGTTAACATTAACAGAAAGTGTAGTTGGTTTACAAAAAATATTTACTATTTATTTCTTTTCTAAGACATGTTCAGTGCAATACAACTTTTGACAAGCACCTCTGGATATTTTACTAAGTCTAAATGCCTCTTTGGATGGTTGAAAATATGTTGTCAAAATTTTAGTTTAAGTTGTTTCCAAAATGTGCTCAGTATATTCAGTATATATATAGTATATATATTCAGTATATATATTCAGTATTGGTTCTATATTTGACTGCAACTGTCATGTAATGTGATTCCTTCTCTTTATTAGTGCTACACCATTGAAAACTATCTCTTTATGGAGCCATGCAAACCTGTATTAATACTTGTGTGCACATTAAAATGTTTTTTTTGTACAATGTACAATTCTCATGACAGTGGAATAGGTTATTCTTAGCCAGTCTACTGCAGCAATTGCAGTGGAAAATGTGGTTAACATCCACTCATGCATGGGAAAATAATACAGTCAAATACCGTGAAACCGGTATAATTTTGAAAAATACCGTGATATAGAATTTTGGTCATACCGCCCAGCACTAAGTGAATTTTTTTTTTTTTAACTCTCTATTGTCACATAATAACATTTCCCAGTTTGTGGAGTGCTACTACATTTGTGTGTATGGGAAATCCTGACCATGTTTTGAGCTGTTATTGAATGTTCTTTTCTTCTGGTTTACCTCTGAATTCTCAAAGGCATTCGAGAGTCTGTAGCTGGTAAGTACTGTTCTCTCTGATCTTGGCATGCTTCCATTCTTAAATTTTTCATTTACACTTAACACACTATATATATATGACATCACTGTTAGAAAATGAATGTACTTTTCTCTTCTTTTTTTGAGATTTTGGTTTATTTGTTTGTTTTTTTTTACTTTTAAGCTTTGTACACCAGTAAAAACATGCATGTCTGTTAAGTTTATCATTTGGGCAAAATGGAGTGGAAGGGGTTCCAAACCTGCATTATTTACTATTCACAATAAACAAAATGTACAGTGTTTTTTGTTAAAAGTAGAACTCTGAATCGGAGTTTATAAAAAAAAATATTTTTAAAGATCAATTTGTACTGCAGGAGTAAAAAAAAATAATTTTATCTTTTTTTGATGTAAGCCTTTTGAAGGATAATGTACATAATATTGCACTCTCCATCTTAGTCAATAATGTTGTGCGTATTGATGGTAGAGTTTCCACTGAAGCCATCAAATTCATGTTTAACTGTTGAGGTCCTTTCATTTTTTTTAATCTGGATAAGATTATGATATATTTTTTCATGTTACAGAAAGAACATATATTAATTTTTCTTTTATTGTCAGAGTATGATATGACCTTAAAACCAGTAACCTACCATTACATATAAAATGTTACATCACAATAAATCCTTATATCATTTTCATTATGCTTCTTGCACATTGGTGCCTCCCATTTCACGTTGATGATTTTCAGTGTTCTATTTTTTGACCACTTTGGAAGATCAGAGTGTTTCTGAACTGGATTGACACTTCTTTAACAATTATCCTTAGAGTAATAGTTCTAAATTAATCAAGAAAAATGATGTGCATTTTAAATGTGCTTACCTTTTTCGACTGAAAATAAAGCTTGTATTAGACAATTACTGTACCCTGTACTGGTTTTTACTACACTGCATATACTATATGTGTGGCAAATTCATATTTTGGTGTTTAGTTATTACTAGGCTGACCCGCCCTTTAAGGCGACCGACTTTTAAGTTGACCACTTCTTAAGGCAATTCAATATGTAGATCAATTTGATATTTTATACAAACTCATTAATTTGGTTATATTGCATTTGAGCGGTATTACTTTAATACTCGTAGTTTCTGTTATTTTTGTGATGAAATTTAAACTTTTTTTCTATATTGAGGTCGCCCTTTTGAACCCCCCTGATATTTACTACACGGTGAGGCATTTGTACTCCATCAACATTAATTATTTCCAGAGACATAATTTTGTCTATTTTTCCAGCGCATTGTGCACAAAAGCAAGGGAACGATGGGAGCACCAGAACTCTGCTCACATCATGTCGCGTCGTACCGCAAGCTGCAAGTAGTAAGTCTCTGATAAGCGGAATACCGCTACGCTTTCCACTCACGGGACGGAAGGACAATCCCGACCGCTTTTATATAGTAAGAAAGAAGAAGAAGATATCGCACAGTCTGGAGTAGAAAATCATCTTTTACCTGGAAAAACGAAACTACAAATCCCATCGTGCATTGCAAAATGGACAGGGCGCCTGTGTAGCACTCACGGGACGGAAGGACAATCCTGACCGCTTTTATATAGAAGGATTAGACCAAGCCATGTGGTTGTTCCCAACAGAGATCGTATTTTTCATTTAAAAAAAAAACAGTAGAATATATACAGACAGGTCTCTAAGTTCTTTTTCAAAAGAAGGTAATGTTTGCCATAAAATATTGAGGGGAAAGGTTAGAGATAGAGAAGCCTATTGGCAGGTTTTGTGGGAATTAGGGATGGGCGAAGTGTAAAATTCTGAGATCAAACATTTGTTATCTTAAACAAGTTATCACTAGAATAGGGAATCACCATTTTTAACCTTAGTGAGCCAACATTTCTGTTTTGCAATTCCTATAATTTACAAGATGGCCACAGGATGTCCTCATTGTTAGTAGTAACTACAGTTTTACAACATACAAAAGTGCAGATGGACAAATTAAAATCTAAGAACCTTGCTATTTCTTTGCCCTCATATGAAATATATATGGTGAGCCAAAAGATTTAACCAAAGTTATTTGTTGCCCAAGCAGGAAGGTTGTTGTTGCAACAGATAAACAAATGACAAACTTGTATAGTCTTTTGTGTACAGCAGATCCAGCAGATTCCGCAAGCTTTGTCAATGGTACTAGCAAAAGCGCTAAAGGCTTGTCTCATCAGCCATTAATTATTGCCGCTTTTGGATTTAGAAAAAAAAAAACACAAAATATAACAGGGGAGAGCTGCATGGATACAACATACCGCTGTTTTTTTATTCACAGACATTTAAATAAGTTATGTTTGCTTTATGCATTCTCTCCAAAGTGTGGTTGTAAAGCATAGTATTTTATTTTATTTTTTGCTAAGGCACACACATCCGCCTTCCATCCCATCTGCAATGGTAAACCTGGAGTACAGGTGATGACAAGCTATATCCTGGAGTAAAATTAAGTGTTACCACTTTCAATGTAATATTCTTTTGGTGCCGTGATGGTGATGTGTGACCCCCATTCATTGCACCGCTGCCCTGAGTAAACCCCCCATCTCCTTTCAAAGCCCCTCACAATTTCACAGAGCCACTTACCTCATAAGAGATGTATGCATGTCTCTTACAGAGCTGATCAAAGATCACTGAACCTTCTGGCTTACTGATTGGTGGTTTATTATAAAAAGAATGAGTTAAGTGTTCACTTACCACAGATGTTGTCTTTAACACCATTGTGATATCCTTTCTGACAGGTGTACATTTTCAAAATCACATGGCTTTCTTTCTCAGAAGATGCTGAAGTTTTTCATAAACATAGGAAAATGTGATGCAAGCCATAAGCTACTTATGGCCATTGAAGAAATTTGCAAAAATTTCCAGAATCTTGTTTTTGCTTTGTTATTCTTGGGTAGTTAGTGTTGCTTGATGTGGTGAAAACATTCATTTATATGATTTTAGCATAAGGCTACAACATAGCAAAATATGAAAAAAGGAAGGGGCCTGAATACTGTCTAAATCCACTGTATGTACCAAGTAATGTAGACTTGCAGCATATTATTCGTAAAATGTACAACATAGTTTTGTTAGAATCATATATTTTGAATCTTTTTTGGATCAAGAACTGATAATCTTGTCAGATATGATAAAAAAGTTAGATCAAGCAAAGTACAGATATATCCTGAATTGTTTAGCCAGAAAACTGAAATTGGGGAAACAACATTACAGAGTTCTTGAGTAATTCAGCCAAAGCTTTCCAGAGTTCCTTGCAGGATAATTCCAAAACATATGTCCTAGTGAGGCTGCTGCTTGACACTACACAGTTAGGGTCCAATCCCTTATATATTGTGGCTAATTTCAATCTTGACAGATGTGTGATGTACAATTTAATAATAAATTACACCATGATTTCCTCAGATTGATGAAAAATATACTGTGTACTTGAATTGCTTTCCATTTTTGTCTGTGATGTTAATTTGAGTCGTTTCTTTCCCATGATTTTTTCACATTATATGAAAGCACATACCATGGAAGTAGTGGATAAATATTCTTCTTTTTTTTTCTTCTTCTTCTTTTGGCTGCTCCCATTAGGGGTCGCCACAGCGGATTATCTTCTTCCATATCTTTCTGTCCTCCTTGTTCTGTTACACCCACCACCTGCATGTCCTCTCTTACCACATCCATAAACCTCCTCTTAGTCCTTCCTCTTTTCCTCTACCCTGGCAGCTCTATCCTTAGCATCCTTCTCCCAAAATACCCAGCATCTCTCCTCTGCACATGTCCAAACCAACGCAATCTCGCCTCTCTGACTTTGTCTCCAAACCGTCCAACTTGAGCTGACCCTCTAATGTACTCATTTTTAATCCTGTTCATCCTCGTCACACCCAGTGCAAATCTTAGCATCTTTAACTCTGCCATCTCCAGCTCTGTCTCCTGCTTTCTGGTCAGTGCCACTGTCTCCAACCCATATAACATAGCTGATCTCACTACCATCCTGTAGACCTACTCTTGCTCTTCCACAATCCCCATTACTCTGTACTGTTGATCCCAAGTATTTAAACTCATCCACCTTCACCAACTCTACTCCCTGCATCCTCACCATTCCACTGACCTCCCTCTCATTCACACACATGTATTCTGTCTTGTTCCTACTGACCTTCATTCCTATCCTCTCTAGAGCATATCTCCTCCTCTCCAGGTTCTCCTCAACCTGCTCCCTACTATCTCTACAGATCACAATGTCATCAGCAAACATCATAGTCCACGGACAACAGTCTTGAAATATTAATGGGTAAAATATTTTCAAGTGTAGATATTAATGGAAGATTAGAGAAGCCTATTCCTTCTGACAAAATTTGTAACCCATAAATAAAATATTTTATTGATTTGATTGTGTTATTTGAAGAAACTTAAAGAAATATCTTATAAGAGTCATATTTCAGTGATAATCATAATTAATTTTATTCCATCATCATATTTTAAAAAGGTGGAGAAAAGATTTACATAAATTGGATGCTTACTCATTTATCTAACCTACATTTAAATTTTGGAAAAGTGCTATTAAAATGCACCATATGTTTTATGCTGTAACGCTGTTTTTTAAAAGCATTCATTTGCATGCTATAAGTGCAGCAGTAAGTGATTTGACAGCTACTTTTTGTCTTCAACAGCAAGGGTAATTAACATGTCTGATGGAAAAGTTGACCTTGTGGAAAGCTGCTTGGAGGAAACTGGAGGTTTAGGAGTAGATATCATTCTTGACATTGGAGGTAAGACTCTTAACTAAAATAATGTTTAATTCAGTGATCAGTGACTCAAACCCATAATTGTTTCAGAAATGTAATGTATGCCGGCACAGCATGCTCCTAGGGTGCAAAATAAATGGATATTTTCACCATTTTAATTTTGAAACCATTCAAGTTGTTTTTCTTTCTGTTATTGTCGGTCATGTAAGCCAGAGACATAGGATTTACTTTAAAAAAAACACACACACACGTACACACACAAAACATTGCAGTCTTAATTATATTGTTTATTGTTGCCTGATGAACTCCCTTCACTCCTAGCCAACTGGAATAGTCCCATGACATTATGAGAATCATGGGCATATACAGTATACTCTGGTTCTGTTTTGTAAGGCAACGTTTTCAAATTTGTGAAAAACATTTATAGACAGAGAAAAGACGACTCTGGGATGCTGGCCTTAGAGGCAGAGTTTGTAAGATAAACTTGTATGTGAAGCAGAAGATGACAAGAAAAGTGTATGATCCGGATCCTGGAGTCATCTTTTCTCTTTTATAGATGACACTTATATTTATTGTGTATCTAATGAAGAAGCCAGCTGATGACCTCTAAGGCCTTTCTTTCTCAAACTACAGACTCTGATGTCCTTATCCTCTAGTGCAGTAGTGCATTTGGGCCTTCCACTTCTGTTTCTATCCTGGTTAGATCCAGTTTGCCCTCTTCTCTCAAGACTGTAGTAGACAACTCTTTATATGCGTGTGTGTTATGATGCTTGTGTTTGGGCACGATAATTGAAAAAAATGAATTGCTCAATACTAATGAAACTTGGAAGAGGTCATAGCATTGCAAAATATTAGAAGCCTAGTGATTTCAGCAGTATCACTCCAGTAGATTTGGCTCTAAAAGGGTGATGATTTTTCATACTTTGCATATATTGGCTTGCAAACTTTTACTACTAAAATCACAGTTTTAAATAGGGATAAAAATCACATGCTTGACTTATACCGTCTTCTAAAAATGATTAAATCAATCCATTTGAATGTTTTACATTGTCTGTGCCTTTGTTGTCTAAACCTGCTTAATCCAAGGCCTGGCTGGACTGTAGCCTGTCTTGGCCGCATTAGGGGCATTACAGAGTGGCAGTTTATCACAGAACACACTGGCACACACACCCACATTCTACAGAGTTGCTCCCCTGACAGCTTCGAGTAGGAGAATGGGCTTCATAACACCTGTTTCTTGCACGGTTTTGGCTGTCCTTTCAAGCTACACACACAGAATGTCCTATTTTATTATTCAGTATGTCTAATAATAGTTCACTGTGAGGTATTGCGATAGGGTTTTCTTAAATGCATCTTGAAACTGGAATTGTTTTAGCATAAAGGCTGAGAATAACTTTGTTATTCCAGTTTAGTAGGACTGTGCCCAAGCATCTTGCACTTGTAATGCTTATGTATGTTTTGTCCACCTCTTAACTATTGGCAGATTTTTTCCTAACGATATCTATTCTTTGTCATTTTTGCAAACATTCGTCTATTTTCACAAGACCTTTAACTGCTTTGATTTTATTTTTTGTTTTGCTTTTTGTTGAAATTGTGTGACATCTTTTGCATGATGCTGATGACCCTGCTTTGGATTAAGCAGATATGAGAGTGTTACAGTGTTTCTACATAGAATGTTCATTTTGGAATATTTTAACAGTGAAACTTCATCATACAAAAGATGGCTCTACCTCACAGAAGTGTTTTCCACACAAACATGATATCATCACGCTCCTAGCTGTTGGTGGTCAGTGGGTCACTTCAGAGAAGAATCTCCAGGTATTCTTTACTTCCTTGTTCATGCTGAACTAATAATGCTGATTACAATTTTATTATAGCTTGGTACTGAAAAGCATACAAGTTTATTTTTATCAATGCTACAACCTTAAATGACAGCTTTGGTTTGCATAATACGCATATGCTGGAATTAGGTGTTGAATTTATTTGAAAGCAGACATTAGTAGACAGTTGACAGTAAAAAGAAGATACAGAAATTGGGAGAAAGATAATATATTTCAATTATTAGTAACCAGTAATGGCACACTGGACGATAACGTGCAGTGACTACACTTGACTGATAGCGTTCTAGCTATTCTCATGCGATCAGCGTCACTTTGTCATTGCTGGATGGCGTTTTGTTGTGTCTCACTTGCCTTAGCAATTCTGGCACATTTGACCCCTGATTGCCGACATCGATTAGCCTCTTCTTCAGTCTCATTTGCTGTTGCAATTCTCTTTCGCTCAGTGCCGACCAGTCTTTGTTGAATGGTCTGTTCATTGCTCTCAGTTGCTTGAGCAATTCTTTTTCGGTCTGTGTCAGCCTGTTGTAAATGCTGATTGCGCTCTTCATAGTTTTCATTCTCTTTCTCTGTACGTTTTAGCATTTGTTTGCTCAGAGGTTGATGTGTTCGCTGTTTCCTGACCAGCTCTTCTTTTCTCTATCCTAGCGGCCCGCTTCTTCTCTTCTTTTCTTCAGCATCTTTTTGCGTTAAAACTGATTAGGTCAGTGTTTGTGTTCCAATTACTTTGTACGTTTTCCTTAATTTTTCAATTAAGTCTTCAATCTGCCTCAAGAATGATTTAGGATATGAAGAGGTAGGGATGAGAATGGCGCCTTGTACGCATGCACCGCACAACCGTCCTGCTGGCTGCTGGCGAGTGTTAATTGTACAATAAAATAAAATAAAAGTAAAAGGAGGAATAACCTTGGAGGTCAATCATCACCCTGAAAGCGAATAGTAGACGTCATGTAGTATATGTGTACCAAATTTCTGGTCAATAGGTCAAACGGTTTGCAAACTACAGGTGATTTAACATCCTGGACAGACAAACTAACAGCCATGGTTGCTTATTATATAAGAAGATTATAGCATTGTAAAGGGATGTTATGCTACTAGTATATACTGTATAAGTTTGTATCTGTTATACAAAATGTCATCATTATTTATCTTCTCCCCACTGTATTTGCATTTGTTTATTTATTTTCCATCTGAGATTGGCATTGCTTAAGTATACACCAAAAAAATGTATGTAATGCACATTCGTTTGTCTTTAATTCAGTTGCTATTTGAAGTACATCATTATATACCAGGACTGAGTTGTTGCAATGTAAGACTCGACAAATATTTTGACTGATTTTATATTACTGAATTATTAAAAACTAAGATATTTATCTTAGATCAGTTCCTTAAAATAAAAACAAAATAATCAATATTGTTAGACCCCATTATTGTGACTGACATAGTTCATATGTTTATCAGCATTGTGCTCTAAAGTGGACTGGCATGAACACAACTGCTCACACACTCCCAATTGCTTGGTTGGCTCCTTCACAGTATGGTCTGCATGAGATCATCGACATTTCATGAAACATGCGGTATGCAGCATAATATTTGACAAAGGAAGATAAAATTTACCTTTCAAGGAAGATATTGCAACAGCCAAGAACATCAGTAACCGCTTAAGGAATCCATACAGAGCACTGAAAACGCTGCTTATTTAGGCCAGCTACACTTATTCATTCATTCATTTGCATTCCATTTTGTGAACATAGTTTTTCTAGTAAAGGGTCACTGGGATCTAATTTTATTGACTGAAACTGCTACTGTTGGTTTTTCCATATTTTCTTGTCAGTTTGGTAAAAGAATGAGGCAGCAGGATGGTATATGTTAGTGACAATTACTTGCATTTAACAGTATAAATTGGCTTTATAGGAACACAGAGTGCATCAGTGCTGCCTTATTGCTAAAGATCCTAGGATTCAATCCTGGCCAAGCCATTGCGTGCATAGATTTGGCACTGTGGCTCTTTGCCTCTATAGACTTTTCTTCCATGCTGGTAAGATGTGTCTGTTTGGTTATTTCATGTCTCTGAACTGGCCTGGTGTGCCTGTACAATTGATGTCTGTGCTTGTGCCCCGTCCTAATACTGCTGTGCACAGACTCGGCTCCCCACAATCCTAAATGTTTTTCAAAGGTCAGAGTTATTTAATGGATGGAAATTGTAGCATTAAATTGCCTATAAGCTGTGATCTAGAAATGATGTTTTAAATATTAATGGTGCAATGAAAGCGTCTGGTAAATCAACATCACAGTTTTACTCTCTTTAATACATCTGAGCTATTTCTGTACAAGACAGATACATCCTAATGGATACTTAAATTTTTGTGTTCAAATGGAGGGTCTCAAATGTTTGTATACTGTAAATAAAATTACTAATTCAAATGATCGTTTGATTGTTACATTTTTTTATTTGGTGACTGCTTAGTACCTTGTATCCAGCAGAGAGAGTTATTTCCCTGGGAATGAGTTCTTTTGTAATTGCAGCATGTTACATAACCTGATTCTATATAGATACGGTGGTGTGAAAAACTATTTGCCCCCTTCCTGATTTCTTATTCTTTTGCATGTTTGTCACACAAAATGTTTCTGATCATCAAACACATTTAACCAGTAGTCAAATATAACACAAGTAAACACATAATGCAGTTTTTAAATGATGGTTTTTATTATTTAGGGAGAAAAAAAATCCAAACCTACATGGCCCTGTGTGAAAAAGTAATTGCCCCCTGAACCTAATAACTGGTTGGGCCACCCTTAGCAGCAATAACTGCAATCAAGCATTTGCGATAACTTGCAATGAGTCTTTTACAGCGCTCTGGAGGAATTTTGGCCCACTCATCTTTGCAGAATTGTTGTAATTCAGCTTTATTTGAGGGTTTTCTAGCATGAACCGCCTTTTTAAGGTCATGCCATAGCATCTCAATTGGATTCAGGTCAGGACTTTGACTAGGCCACTCCAAAGTCTTCATTTTGTTTTTCTTCAGCCATTCAGAGGTGGATTTGCTGGTGTGTTTTGGGTCGTTGTCCTGTTGCAGCACCCAAGATCGCTTCAGCTTGAGTTGACGAACAGATGGCCGGACATTCTCCTTCAGGATTTTTTGGTAGACAGTAGAATTCATGGTTCCATCTATCACAGCAAGCCTTCCAGGTCCTGAAGCAGCAAAACAACCCCAGACCATCACACTACCACCACCATATTTTACTGTTGGTATGATGTTCTTTTTCTGAAATGCTGTGTTCCTTTTACGCCAGATGTAACGGACATTTGCCTTCCAAAAAGTTCAACTTTTGTCTCATCAGTCCACAAGGTATTTTCCCAAAAGTCTTGGCAATCATTGAGATGTTTCTTAGAAAAATTGAGACGAGCCCTAATGTTATTTTTGCTTAACAGTGGTTTGCGTCTTGGAAATCTGCCATGCAGGCCGTTTTTGCCCAGTCTCTTTCTTATGGTGGAGTCGTGAACACTGACCTTAATTGAGGCAAGTGAGGCCTGCAGTTCTTTAGACGTTGTCCTGGGGTCTTTGTGACCTCTCGGATGAGTCGTCTCTGCGCTCTTGGGGTAATTTTGGTCGGCCGGCCACTCCTGGGAAGGTTCACCACTGTTCCATGTTTTTGCCATTTGTGGATAATGGCTCTCACTGTGGTTCGCTGGAGTCCCAAAGCTTTAGAAATGGCTTTACAACCTTTACCAGACTGATAGATCTCAATTACTTCTGTTCTCATTTGTTCCTGAATTTCTTTGGATCTTGGCATGATGTCTAGCTTTTGAGGTGCTTTTGGTCTACTTCTCTGTGTCAGGCAGCTCCTATTTAAGTGATTTCTCGATTGAAACAGGTGTGGCAGTAATCAGGCCTGGGGGTGGCTACGGAAATTGAACTCAGGTGTGATACACCACAGTTAGGTTATTTTATAACAAGGGGGCAATTAATTTTTCACACAGGGCCATGTAGGTTTGGATTTTTTTTTTCCCTAAATAATAAAAACCATCATTTAAAAACTGCATTTTGTGTTTACTTGTGTTATATTTGACTAATGGTTAAATGTGTTTGATGATCAGAAACATTTTGTGTGACAAACATGCAAAAGAGTAAGAAATCAGGAAGGGGGCAAATAGTTTTTCACACCACTGTATATTAAAAGGGGATACCCCTCCCTTATTGATACGGCGGTAAGAAGTCACATCGGAGAAATAACTTAAAGCTTTCTTTAATGACGGCTTACGCTGCATAACAGATGAAGGAAGCCAATGGCAAGAACCCAGTTCGGGAGTGGGGGCGCGATGTGTAGAGTCTGCCATTTTCATTGCTGCAATGGAAGGATTTTCAGGATCGGGTAACGTTACCCCCTGTCCGTCTGTCAGCTTCAAAGGTGTGCCGGGCAAAGTTCCAAGGCTTTATACTCTTTCTTCACGTGCAGGCCCTCACTTAGATGAATCATGTCATTCTGAACAAGGCAAAGAGGTTACAGTTTCATACTGACTCTGACACACAGAAATAGTATACAGTGGTCCTCAGTCTGACTGCCCATTTCCCAGTTGTCCTTAACTTGTCTTGTCTTAAAATGCTTGCCTAGCAGTTCTAAATGGTGAACCCCTGTGCTAAATCTGACTCTGTGTCCACTGTGCACGCGAGCAGAAAGAAAAGTAGATTTATAAAATATTTTTGTACAGAGGACAATGACATATTAAAACGTCTGTTACATATGTCAGTTATAATTGTCTTAAATTTTATGATAACAAGTAATATGTTATGGGACATAACATACCAACCAAATTAATGACTGAAAATAATCCACTTTATTCTTTATTAAGCCTATTGTACAGTGGAGTGTTACAGATATTTCATAGTTTATTCAAAGCACAAAAGTGAAGTTCCCAAATAAACAACTCATTTTGTACATTGTTGTATGAAGTCTGAGTTATACTGTGTTGCTCTTTCATTTTCATAAACAGTCTAAAGATAATGGCATTCCATTTATTCAACCATATTCATTTGCTGGACAAGATATTGATGTGTAAACCGGAATTCCTATGGTGTCTTGGGAGTTATCCTGTTCATTATTTTGGTTCACCTACCCCACATAGTTATAACTTGTGTGTGTGTGTGTGTGAATACCAAGTATATATGCTTTATATTGTTACACATCAAGCAAAGAGACTTACTAGCTTGGCATGAGCAGACTAAATGGTTGTCTTATGACTTGAGTTACACCTGTGCCAACTACCAAAGCAGATGCCCACTAGCCATGCTACTACCAGTTGAGGGTGGCACTTCTCAGCCGGTGACCTCTGTGGGAATATGGCAATCGCCTTCACTAAGTGCTCTTAACACAATGCCTCAACCAATCGAGCAGTGACACACAGTAAAACCAACAGTAGGAAAAGTAAAAAAAACCAAAGTGTTTTAAAATATTGAAGGATTGCAGGATACAGGGGACATAAACGGTACATAATGGCTTAAGCCTTTTTACAGTCCATTGTCTTCATGTTTCAGTAGGGTGCAGAAATCTTCTCAAGATGGTAGTGAAATTCTTCTTCTTTCTGGGTGACATGTTTCCTAAACTTTAAGGTCTTTCTCCATGTAGAGTTAGCAATGATTATGTAAATGATGTGTTTATTTTACAAAATGGTGTTCTTTACCCAGGCTGATGCCCACAGTAATCTTATTTACCCCCAACTCATTACAGATTTACAGTTGATGCCATTTAAAGATTTCAACACAAGTTAAATTTGCAGCTTGCACGAGCACTTCTATATACAGTCTCCAGTACTGCGTGGTGCAGGTTCATTCACCACCACTGACTGTCTGGCCCACCTGCAAGAAGATAAGTTGTAGGAATGGGCAACTGTACTATGCACTTGTAATTTTGTAGACTTCCTTGTGTACAATTACCAGCTAAATAAGTCATGGCCGAAATTATCGGCACCCCGGAATTTTCCCAGAAAATGCACCATTTCTCCCAGAAAATTGTTGCAATTACAAATGTTTTGCTATACACGTGTTTATTTCCTTTATGTGCATTGGGACAACACATAAAATAAGAGAAAAAAGGCAAAATCTGACGTCATGTCACACAAAACTCAAAAACCAGGCTGGACAAAATTATTGGCACCCTCAACTTAATATTTGGTTGCATGCCCTTTGGAAAAAATAACTGAAATCAAGCGCTTCCTATAACCACCAAGAAGCTTGTTACTCCTTTCAACTGGAATTTCCAACCACTCTTCTTTTGCAAACTGCTCAAGGTCTCTCAGATTTGAAAGGCACCTTCTCCCAACAGCAATTTTGAGATCTCTCCATTCAGTGGGATGCAAAAATTTGGGCAACCTTGTTAATAGTCATTATTTTCCTGTATAAATCGTTGGTTGTTACGATAAAAAATGTCAGTTAAATATATCATATAGGAGACACACACAGTGATATCTGAGAAGTGAAATGAAGTTTATTGGATTTACAGAAAGTGTGCAATAATTGTTCAAACAAAATCAGGCAGGTGCATAAATTTGGGCACCGTTGTCATTTTATTGATTCCAAAACTTTTAGAACTAATTTTTGGAACGCAAATTGGCTTGGTAAGCTCGGTGACCCCTGACCTACATACACAGGTGAATCCTATAATGAGAAAGAGTATTTAAGGGGGTCAATTGTAAGTTTCCCTCCTCCTTTAATTTTCTCTGAAGAGTAGCAACATGGGGGTCACAAAACAACTCTCAAATGACCTGAAGACAAAGATTGTTCACCATCATGGTTTATGGGAAGGATACAGAAAGCTGTCCCAGAGATTTAAGCTGTCTGTTTCCACAGTTAGGAACATATTGAGGAAATGGAAGACCACAGGCTCAGTTCAAGTTAAGGCTCGAAGTGGCAGACCAAGAAAGATTTCGGATAGACAGAAGTGACGAATGGTGAGAACAGTCAGAGTCAACCCACAGACCAGCACCAAAGACCTACAACATCATCTTGCAGCAGATGGAGTCACTGTGCATCGTTCAACCATTCGGCACACTTTACACAAGGAGATGCTGTATGCGAGAGTGATGCAGAGGAAGCCTTTTCTCTGCCCACAGCACAAACAGAGCCGCTTGAGGTATGCTCAAGCACATTTGGACAAGCCAGCTTCATTTTGGAATAAGGTGCTGTGGACTGATGAAACTAAAATTGAGTTATTTGGGCATAACAAGGGCGTTATGCATGGAGGAAAAAGAACACAGCATTCCAAGAAAAACACCTGCTACCTACAGTAAAATATGGTGGTGGTTCCATCATGCTGTGGGGCTGTGTAGCCAGTGCAGGGACTGGGAATCTTGTCAAAGTTGAGGGACGCATGGATTCCACTCAGTATCAGCAGATTCTGGAGACCAATGTCCAGGAATCAGTGACAAAGCTGAAGCTGCGCGGGCTGGATCTTTCAACAAGACAACGACCAAACACTGCTCAAAATCCACTAAGGCATTCATGCAGAGGAACAAGTACAACGTTCTGGAATGGCCATCTCAGTCCCCAGACCTGAATATAATTGAAAATCTGTGGTGTGAGTTAAAGAGAGCATGCTCGGAAGCCATCAAACCTGAATGAACTAGAGATGTTTTGTAAAGAGGAATGGTCCAAAATACCTTCAACCACAATCCAGACTCTCATTGGAACCTACAGGAAGCGTTTAGAGGCTGTAATTTCTGCAAAAGGCAGATCTACTAAATATTGATTTCATTTCTTTTTTGTGGTGCCCAAATTTATGCACCTGCCTGATTTTGTTTGAACAATTATTGCACACTTTCTGTAAATCCAATAAACTTCATTTCACTTCTTAAATATCACTGTGTGTGTCTCCTATATGATATATTTAACTGACATTTTTATCGTAACAACCAATGATTTATACAGGAAAATAATGACTATTAACAAGGTTGCCCAAACTTTTGCATCCCACTGTAAGTGTTCCAGCGGATTTAGATCCGGACTCATTGCTGGCGAATTCAGAACTCTCCAGCGCTTTGTCTTCAACCATTTCTGGGTGCTTTTAGAGGTATGTTTGGGGTCATTGTCCTGCTGGAACACCCATGACCTCTGATGCAGACCCAGCTTTCTGTCACTTGGCCCTACATTGCACCTCAATATCTTTTTGTAGTCTTCAGATTTCATGATGCCTTGCACACAGTCAAGGTATCCAGTGCCAGAGGCAGCAAAACATCTCCAAAACATCTTAGAACTTCCACCATGGTTGACTGTAGGTACTGTGTTCTTTTCTTCGTAGGCCTCATTCCGTTTTCTGTAAACAGTAGAATGATGAGCTTTACCAAAAAGCTCTACCTTGGTCTCATCTGTCCACAAGACGTTCGCTCAGAAGGATTTTGGCTTCCTAAAGTACATTTTGGCAAACTCCAGTCTGGCTTTTTTATGTTTCTGTGTCAGCAGTGGGGTCCTCCTGGCTTTCCTGCCATAGCGTTTCATTTCGTTCAGATGTCGACGGATAGTTCGAGCTGACACTGTTGCACCCTGAGTCTGCAGAACAGCTTGAATATGTTTTGAAGTTAATTGGGGCTGTTTATCCACCATTTGGACTATCCTTTGTTGCAGTCTTTTATCAATTTTTCTCTTCTGTCCACGTCCAGGGAGATTAGCTACAGTGCCATGCGTTGTGAACTTCTTGATTATGTTGCGCACAGGGACAGAGGAACATGAAGATCTCTGGAGATGGACTCGTAGCCTTGAGATTGTTGATATTTTTCCACAATTTTTGTTCTCAAGTCCTCAGACAATGCTCTGCTCTTTCTGTTCTCCATGTTTAGTGTGGCACACTCAGACACACAACAGAAAGGTTGAGTCAACTTTTCTCCATTTCAACTGGCTTCAGGTGTGATTGCTATATTGCCAGCACCTGTTTCTTGCCACAGTTGAGTTCAAACCAGCATCATATGCTTGAAATAAAACGATTTACCCACAATTTGGAAAAAGTGCCAATAATTCTGTCTGGCCCATTTTTCACAATTTTCTGGGAGAAATGGTGCATTTTCTGGAAAAATTCCAGGGGTGCTGATAATTTTGGCCATGATTTTTACTAGTAATTACATTTTGTATTGAATTAATTTGAAATATGGACTGCTGAAATAAGAGACAGGGCAGCACAGTGGTTATTATTAGTGCTTCACAAATTCCCATCCAGCTTTTGTCTCAGTGAAATGTGCATGTTCTGCTTGTGTCTGAGTGGGTTTTCCTCCTGCACCCCCAAAGAGCCGTGGGTATGTGTGACTAGACCCTGCTATTAAGTGGGACCCCGTTCAGCAGTGATTGATGCTGCCAGCTCTCCATGTCTTAGAACCGGAGTAGGCGAGTTTGAGAATGTTATGCCATGTTATGTTACAACTATCAAAATATGTCTTTATGGTCATAGCACTATATGAAAAAATAAGATTGGAAAATCCTATTTCCCAGAACAAGACGGGATTTTGCTAAAAGAAACAGTACAACTCTCATAAAGCATAACACAACTGTTTTCCCAAGAAAGTGATGGGAATCGTCCTTTTCAATGTTCTTCAGCCCAACATTTAAGTAACAATTGCCGGAATTTTCCAGCAGTTTCTAAATATTTCAGATTTCCCATGAATATGTGAAATAGTTAGAAGACAGCTGTAACCTACAATATGAAATTTAAAAACGCTCTGATTTTCTTATTAACTTAAAGTGCTCTGTGTTTTATGACTTTTAAGCTGGATCCTCCAGATAGCCGTACTCTGTTCCACAAGGGAGCCACAGTGTCATTCCTTAATGATGAGGTGTGGAATCTGTCAAGTGCACAACAAGGAAAGTATCTTCATATCCTTTTTTTCTAACTCATATATATATATATATATATATATATATATATATATATATATATATATATATATATATATATATATAAAGGTAGAGTTTTATTTATAACAGAGAATTAAGACATTAAAAACGGACTTAAAATAAGGGTAGTCTCAACATAAGCAGTCCTTGTAAGTGAAAATTGGAAACAGCATTGTGTTGCTTTTTTATTTAATGTGGGAAGTGCTCGTGCTCTACTATAAAGTTAGTGGCTGAAACAATTAAACTTGCAGTGGTAGGAGGGTATGAAAGTAAGGCCCCTTTAAATAAGAAATAGCAGAGCAGACACTGTGCATTGAGAGTAGGAGTCGAGTATAATGGGCGAGTTCCAGAGAATCTTCACATGTGCAGGGAGGAGGAGCAGTAGACGTAGAGTCAGATATTTATTTTTTACTGCCTTGTCCGTAGTACCCGTGGCTTTAGGCATATGCAGTGGACTGGCTTGGCCTCTGCCTTGCTCCTAAGTGCTACCAGGATAAGCTCTGGCTGCCCTTTACCTGACCCGATCTAAGCCGATTTGAGAATATTACATAGCATTACATGCCAGACCTGACTGCATGATTCCAACTAAGCAGCATTTTGTCTTTATTTTTAAGCTTAGGTTTAGGTAAACTTGTGTCCTTAAGGAGAAAGGTGAGCGCGTTAAGTATTGCAGTTGTTTAATGTTGAAATTTTGGTTTTTCTTCTTCTAAGTGTCCACTTCATAAATGATTCTGAAAAGTAAATCTATTTGGAAATCCACAAGTTGTAAGATAGCCTCTATGACCAAAATGTAATTTGGGCAAATCTGATGGAGCCCTTTCTGAAATTTACAGTATATAAAGGAGAGTCGCATACAGAAAGAACTGTGATGAGCTTCTCAAATTGATTTTTACAAAAATGAAAAGGTTCAATTTGGCAAGGCCTGACTGCTGTACCTAGAAGGTGTAGTCCTTAACAGATTATCCACATATCATGAAGGATATAATGCAGAAGTTATCCATTGGGGTTTTCAGGTAAGCTCTTTATTGTTATAATTTATAATTTATGTCACTCTTTTCTTGAATAAGAACCATAGCCCTAATCAAAAAGTTAAAACCTTTTGTTTACAAAAACTAACAGAGAATATTTCACCATTGTTCTATTTCCATTAGTTTGGCATTGTTTTAGTTTAACACTCTTGATTAGAAGCTGCAGTACCTTCAGTGCACCTTGGGTATAAATCTCACAGGAGCTACTCTTCAACTGCCAGGCAATACAAAATTAACAGAGTTTACGATTCTTATATGCCCCAATAGTCTTGAGTTTAGTGTAATTCTGTGTACAGTTCCAGCCTGTTTTCATTGTTGCTGATATTACTGTCCCACTACTGGAAAGAAATAGTTCTAGGAAAAGAGAGAAGAGGTGCTCAGCCAGCATGAGGCCTATAGAAGCTTCAAGGACATTGCCATGCTGGTAAAGGACAGTCATGCTCAAGACATTTGGAAGAGAGTAAGAAACCATTTTAGCAGTAGGTGAGATTGTGCACCGACTAGAGTGGGAAAGCAAGCGGTACTAGCGGGGACAAAAAACCCCACAATGCTAGTGAGCACAGGCAACCAACTGTGAGAAAGCAGGCAACCCAGAAGGTGTCCTTCTGTTAAGAAAGGGAATGCAAACAGGCAGAAGACCTCCTGGCCAACACGTGGCACCACTTGGCCACCAGTGAAATAAGCTGGGTCCAGGCTACACATTCAACATCGAGGTCAGGGTGGACAATTCTCTCCCACCTAACTGCAAAGGGCCTGCCTACCATTTTGGATTTTCAAAGAAGGTTTGTTGAAAGCTAGAGTTGGGATGAGGACTGCAGTTGAAAGATGAGATCAAGCTGGAAAGAAGTAGAGGAGAGTTTTGCTTGAGTGTTTTTTAGAGGTGGGCAAGTGGAAGACACAGGGCTCAAAAGCCATACTGATAGATTTGGAGGCTGCAGGATTGATGGTTTTCTCTGGTTAGTTGTACTTTAGGTCATCCCTTTTTTCTGTATGCTTTATTCTGTTAATAAAAGCACTGGTTGATGCTTTTGGCCTTCTTGAAAATGGGGTTGTAATGAGAGCCTTCAGTGACCACAGAGAAAATGGCAAATATGTAGCAGTCCAATATTTTATCTGAATGGAAATCAAAATAATGTTGGAATAAAACAGTAATATAAAGTTACACTAAAATATTATTAACAAAAAATGAGACACCGGTTACATTTTTGGAAGAGCTCTGCAGCCTCTCGTTACTCACCAGTTCAATGAGGTTAATCGTAAGTGGGGCATTTGTTTATCTTTACAATAGCTTGATTTGTTTTAAAGAAGTTGAAATAAAATGTAAAAAGCATAATTCTGGTTATATGAGGCTTTCCTTTCTTTCTGTATGGTTTCTTTCCTTCCAGGCCTCAACTGGATGACCCCATTCCTTTATATGAAGCCACAGTTTCTATGGAAATGGTGCAGAAGAAGAACATCAGGAAAAGGCTTGTCATTCAGCTCTGAGATTACAGTCGTCTGCCAAGACGTGGAGTCATAAATAAGAGGTTAATATGGGCATTGTTCAACAGAAAAAACACGTGAAAACATCATGACTTCTTAACAAAACGTTTACAGCCCTTTGTGCTGCCGTCATGATCATACGGTGTACATGAGTTATTCATATAGAAGGTTTAATTGTAATTATGTACAGCATTCTGATTTTAGTTCCCAATATTGTATACACATTTTATCTCTGCAGGTTTTCACTCTGTTAGAGGTACATGATATACAAAAGGTATAATCAATAGAATTGTAATTCTATTAGACATGGCTGACTGCCTTTGTGGTACGTTAAACCAGTTAAGTGTGTTGATTTATTTTTCTGGTATCTCAACACACTGAGCAGTTCTCATGAAGCCAGTTGATAATTAAACAATTGCATTTTTTTCATAAATATCACTGGGCTCCTGAACACTTTTAGGTATATCTTAAGGCTTCTGGCCCATATTTAAAAGAACTCACCACTCCGTCAGCACGTAGATTCAGGGCAGTAAAGTGTGACATATAAACCACTTGTCAACCCAATAAAGACACGTTTGCCTCCTCTTCATTAAAAAAAAAAAGTAATAAAACTTGGGACACGGAAGGTGAAGAACCTCAACATTTGAGCAAGGTGTTTCTATGAATAACTAACTGATGCCAAAATTAAGAAAGGCATTTTTGTTGTTCCACAAATCAGACGTGCCATCGCTGACCAGCGGTTTGAGGATCTGCTGGTGGAACAGGAGGAAGTGGCACTGGAGTTCAGTCAACTACACATCCAGCTTGCTGGCACCATACAAATTATGAAGCACAACATGTCGCTGAAGATTCACATTTGGACTTTGTTGCAGTCAGTGATGCACATGGTGAAAGGTAACAATGGAAAAGCGATATCGGGGCAAGTGGAATCCATCAGTGCTGGCTGACATCAGCAGTGGAGTACAAATGAGAATGTGCCGCTTCAGCTCCATTGAACTGATGCAATGTGCCAGCATCACGAAGCAATTAAACACACTGAATTCAATACAAGTCAATTTCATGTTTCTCCAAATTCCTACATGACAATCTGAAATAATATTTGTGTTCCACTTGAAGCTCTCTGTCATAATCACATTTTTTTCGAGAACCAAAACTACTTCTTCAAAAAAAAAAAAAAAAACGTCCAGTGTGTTAAAATGTTAAATATTTATGCTAGAAGAGATCCATGAACAATTCAAGATGGCTTGCTTGGAGTTTATTGCTATTTTCTTCACTTAACCAGCAGTTTGGACAAAAGTGAAAAATAAGGCATTTAAGGTTGAGCTAAGCAGACCACAGGAGCATTCCTAATGCTGGAGTTGGGATAGAAGAGGAAGGAGGGGGCACAAAATATTGAATTCCTCTTTTTCAGGACAGACGCCTATTCATTTTCCAGAAGTTACATCTTGCCGGTTTGTTGCCTCAGACGGTTTTAATGGGCTTAATTGCTCCTTTATTAAGTAACAGACTGCCAAAAACAAACTGCTGCTGTGACATTCAGTAGTCCTGTCAAAGAATCGACTTACGTAGGGAGAGAGCTAATAAAAACTCAGCAGTGTCCTGAACTCTTTGGCTTCACACGCACTCATTCACTCTCTTTATGTTCAGTCAGATGTTTCTATTGTTGGGTGGCCTGGACCCCTTTAAATGTGCCTGCGGTGGCTGCTTTCAGGTGCGCCTCTAGTCGCTCATCAAATGAGACTGGTTTTGTAAAATGTGCAAAGCGCGCCCTGGATGAGCATTTCTCTCTGTTCGCCTGTAGGTTGCCTGCACATAATACATGGCAAAAATTCTTTGAGATGTTGCCTTTCATGTGAGGTTCAACTGTATTGTAGTTGCTGTGCTTAATGAATTAATTTCATCAATCTAAAGTGGTCTCTTGATGACCTGCTCTAAGTAGCACAGATTGAAAACGCCATGACATGTGCAGCTAACAGAGGCACTCAAAGAGAGGTGTTTTTAAATTCAAACTGGGGGTCTCGTCTTCCAGATTCTGAAATCCACCATCGCTTCGTTCATCTTTTTCCAATTACTCCAGTCCAGTCTGGACACTTGGATGCACTTTTTGCATAATGCATTTGAAATGAGCTCTTCTGATCTCTGATATAAGAACATAAATTTGACAAACGAGTGAAGACAATTCAGTCTACCAAGCTAGTTTGTTTAGTAAATAGCTAAGTTGTCCTAATGTCTCGTTCACATAATTTTTATTATAACCCAAAACCGTCACTGTCCTGGCATTTCTACTGTTATGTTGCCCATATCTACCCATTGTGACACATTTTGTTTTCATTTTTGATTTCCTTTAACCTGAAAAATGTAACTGTTTTATAAACGACATTTAGGCCGTAATCACTGTGTCAAGCCCACGTTCTTCCTTTTTTGAATCATTGCATCCATTCTTAACATCCTTCATACATTCTCAGACCTGCTTAATCTAATTCAGGGGTGTGAGAAGCCACAGACCATCCTAGTAGCACTAATGGGAAGTCAAAAAGCAATGCTGGACAGAGTGCCAGTCCCTCGCAGGGTTGACACACATGCTGCGGCCAACCTGCCCACCACATGAAGAAATCCTGCATAGATTCAGAAGGAACATGCCAGCTCCACACAGTTGCCAGCCAGGCACCGGACATCGTTAGGTGGCAGCACTAGAGACTGAAGTGTGGTGCTGTGCTTCTTGTCCGTTTATGGGACTCTCTCAGTTTTCATTACAATGTCCAACATTCCTTTGTGATCAGTCAGTCAGAACCAGAAAGTGGGGCAGTGGTGAGTTTATGATGACTGCGATGGGTGAGGAATTTTATTTGAAATAGTAGATCAAAATAAATGGTTATCTATTGAATATTTGCAATGTGTGTACATTTTACAATGAATGCTTGCTCTTAATAGCCGATTGGATTCATTTTTGTTAAGAATGAATGACACTCCTTTCAAGTACTCATCTATTGGCAGCCAGCACTTGAGGCCGTCTCGTTCACGCTATACCACCCAAACCCCGAGCACCCCTCTTTCTGCGTATTCTTTACATCATGGAGCCATAATTCAGGTTCTTCCTAAAAATAATCCTGTGCCTCCAATTAGAGTCTGCTGTTTGTATAACACAATGAACCAAAGAAGAGCACAGCAGGATTGCTTTTTAATGGCATTTAAGTATCTTTACATTGAGAAGCAGCAACCACCCAGACTCCATATTACAAATGTTCAGCAATAAATTGATGCTTACATCATTCTATATTTAAAATTGCAGCAGGTCTTAATTTAGTAATGACGTTTAACTGATGTGTATTCAGTGGAGCCATGGAAGCTTTCTTTATTGTGTGTCTGTAAAAGTCACAAATTGTCCCCATTTGTTAAGGCAGTGCTGTTGTCTTTGACAAGATAAGCAAGTGGGTCGAAATCGGGCAGGTCTCCAGAAGACCTGGCAGTGAAGTAACGTCAGTGCGCTGTAATGAAGCCCAAAGCAGCGGCCAGGTTGTCATGGAGACCTCAAACAGCCTCCATTCACGGGGCTCTGCTTGCCGGCCTTTTGTTAAAGCCGTGTCTGCAAATGGCACTTGTAGGCCCTTACATATTATTACCTCCACACTACTTTAATAAGAATATATAAAGTGCTTATACGACATATTCACTGTTACACAGCATTGAATCAGTGAGTTCAACATGGCTTTTTGACACTGATCACCATAAGACGCTTTAATGTCAAAGTGAAAACAGATTTCTGCAAAGTAGTCTAAATAAATTACAAAGATAAAACACAAAAGAGATAATTACTTAAGCATTCTGCCCCTTTCATATGACACACCTAAATCCTCACTATTGTAACTAATTGGAGTTCAAAGTCACATAAAGTTAAAAATAACAGCTATGTGAGCTGCAATAACTGTGTTTGATGTGATAGCCACCATCATTACTTACTAAAAAACTCAGATTTAGCTACTTCCTAGCTGGTATACTGTGTTAGAAAGTATTAATAATAATAAAAACAGGTTTTCACATTATCACAACTTGAGTACTAAAGAATGCTTTGTGCCTGTATAGTCAAAAATGTATAATAACCTACACACGCCACATTTGGCTGGCAGAGGTGCTATGGGGCCTTCTGCTTCTGATGCCACTGGTTTGGTTCCCCCCCCATAACCCCAGTGGTTGAAATAATATTTATGCATGATGAAAAACCTGAGAAACTGCTGCACACATATTAAAAACATATTTGTGGACATTTCTGTGCTTGCAAAGGACATGCATAACAATATTAGAATTTGTATTATGTTCTAAAAATAGCAAAATGAACATTTTAATTCAGGATTAGGTATTTGTATTTCATTACCATCAAAATGTGGGAGGGTCAGCTGTCATTGACTACTGTTAGGTGTGCTTATGCTTGGTAAAATGATGTTATTCTATATGTACCTTCATGACTAACATGGTTCTGAATAGCAACATGAAAATGTCTGAGGGTCATTCAGCCCAACATAGCTCATCAATTCTCGTTCAACCAAATACCAGAACTGCAATTTGAGGACACCAATTGTGATGCCATCCATCGACCTGTCTATTTGAAACTGTGGACGAAGTTTGAAGACCAGACAGCAGGTGAAATAATAAAGCAGCTTTATTCTTTAGTATCACAGTGAGAAAAGTTTCAGAAAAGCAGACAATCAATACATGACAGCGTCAGGGCTCTTCTGAACCCCGTCTGTTGGGTGGGGTCCGGTTTTCTACCCCTAGAATGCGTGATTTAATATCATTATAAAATGCAACAGTCAACACATTTATTATACACAATCCTTGAGCCCCTTATAAAACTTGATTTCTTGGCTCCTTTTGTTATGGCGTTCAGATGTAAGCTAAAGAACAATGTGATAAGGCAGACTCGTGTGGAATGCTCAGACCTTGAGTCCTTTGCACAAATATTTTTCTGTTTGCTAAAACAAAGCATGCTATTACAGGGTTTTGTAAAGCTTACTTCTCAGACATGAATTAGTACAAGGGAACAAAGAGAACATTCGTCTTCCACAATATCTTACCATAAGTGTCTACTGTTCTGTGAGTGAAGATGTGAGATGCCAAGTGTGACTAATCCTGGGCATCTAGTAGTTCAAAGCTGAGCATCAGTGGATGAGAGACAATGAGATACAACACAAAATATAAAAGTGGAAAAAAATTGGTGATCCATTCTTTACAATGACAAAACCAAAAGCAAAGTCGTAGTTCTCATCAAAAAATATAAGGGTAAAAGTAAACACAAAGTCCTGATGACACACCTAATAAATATCAAAAACAAATCTTCTTGCTTCCAAGCCAAAATCAAGAAGAGAGAAAATGTTTGATATTCATGATTCTCAAAACAGAGTGTCGCTCTTCTCCGCGCGTCTCACTAGCAAGTGCAGGTACAAAAAGCCACTCTAGCACAGCTAAGAGAGCACCACGGCCAATCCCCCTGCACCGCTCTGGGCATTATGCCAGCCACATGCCATGTTACCTCTCAGGGAACTCAGCTCTTTAAATACCCACGGGCAGATGGGCATGCCCTCATCCTTTCTTCTCTCCTTGTGGTATTAAGTTTTCCTGGACTTCAGGTACTTTTAGGGCTACCTTCTCATTAACAAAATTTCATTTATTCGCCTTCCCTAATGTCATCTGCCCCAGGGCGCACTCCAGTACAGCAGCTACACTGCCAGCTTGCATCTACTGTATATCCCCAGTTCCTGTTAAGTAGCTTACTTGGAAGATGGAGATGTCATCTAGCACACCGATTCCCTTCATGATTTTTAAACACTATTTAATCTCATTTTACTCAAACTGAAAAGACTTCAGTGCTTCAATCCTTTCTGATGGCTTATACACCTCAGGCCTCGAGTACGTTTAGTAAATCAACTCTATCCTTTCTTTAGGGCTGATGTGTTTTTTCAAACATGGACTGTGCACAATACATCAGACAAAGCTGCGCAAGTACTTGTTGCATTTTAAAACCACCACCCCTTGGTTTGTATTTGACACCGTATTTTTAAATTGCTTCTGTACACTGCTTACGGACAATAAGGAGTCCACTACAGCTCATAATGTGCAGTGTGTAATCACCCAATGCTCAGACTTGATCTTTATGTACACTAAACCTCATTTTCCACATCTCTGTCCTGTTCAATGTTGGTCCTTCTGTAGCGATTGTGCCGATTGTTTGTCATAAGTTGTAAAGTAAAAGCATTCCAAAATTTCAAGGCAAGAATTTATATTTCATATGGCATTCTGCTATGAGAATTCCTGTCTTGCCACCTGAAGAAGCAAGTGAGCAGTACCATACCATTTTTTGTTTATTCATTTTTTATGAACAGTTCCATTGTTTATGGATGATCTTTACTGCAGTATAAAATTATTATTTTTTTTTTATTAAAAAAATAATAATTTGGCAACCTGGATGCAAGTAATCATCAGATTCTCTTTCAGGTCTGACCAACAGCCTGCATCTAAAAGAATCACTGTGCTTGTACATTTATTTACAAGTAATTATCCATTCAAACTTTTTTTTGGTTTATTTTTTGTCTGGCACCTTCTGACTCACTAGTACAAGAAAACCCTTTCATAGGATATACCGCTGAACACGCGAGTTATGTAAAAACATCAAGCTTTTTGGAGTTCCCCCTATTTTTACACCATTTCTGGAGCATATGTTGTGCAGCAAATGATCCCCTTGATAAAAAGTCAATCAATTGGTATCTTCAGCAAAAATGATCAGAAGGACTTGAAGTTGCGCATGCCACCTCAACCAACCCCAGAGGTTCCCATCCTAATGGCACACAAGAGGTCAAAGGTACTCCTTTTCACAAACCTTCAAAAAAATGGGAATCAGAAATATAGGCATGTGAAGTGTCATTTTCTGCTATTTGAAGGTTGTTGATTATGAATATGATCATGTTTTTTGACATTCCATTCTTAACTGGTGGTCGACTCCTAGTCGTCTAAGAACCACTCCCAGAACATTAAAAATCATAACTTTCAAACATAAGCATATGGGTTATCATTTTAGACTATATCAAGGTCAGTGATTATGAATATTGTCTTATTTTTGATTTTTTTCTATTACAATTGAGAATATTTAGGCTTTAAACATTTCAACTGACACACACATTTTCATATTTCAAATATCTGATTCAACTATTTTTGTTTATTACGTAATTCTGCCTTATACAGGAAATCATTACATTTCTTGTGAATATTCTGCATTAGGGTGTCTTATGCTAACTCATATTTTTCTAATTCTCCAAGTACTTCTTGCTGTATTGTACTCATTAGTGACAAGAAACAAATGTAGCTAGTCTGTCGTATAGTATTTTGTAACGTTTCTTTATGAACCCAGTGCCATCTTTAGCTTCAGTCCTGGGTGAGCCTCAGGCCAGCAGTCAGGTTTTATTACGTAAAACTCAGCAGTCAGGTTTAATTACGTAAAACTCGGTGACTGTTACAATACCTGCTGGGCCGAGCCCTGAGAGTCGAGCCCGGTGTTTTGATTGCAGTTAGGTGAAGGGTTTCTGGATGTCTGTCCGTGAAGAATATTCTTAAACAGACCAAAAGTCAATGGAGAAACAAGATGGCAGTCTTGAATGAAGAACAGGCATTAATTGTAATAATTGTGGAATGGCGAACACCATCTGAGAATTCACCAAAGCAAACTAACCTTGCTTAACAGTTATGAAAAAGTCAATGTTCTTGTTTTGGTTTTATTTTTTTTTAATACATTTCAAACAGTGATCATGTTACTTGAGTGAAAGTTACAAAAGTACTCTTTTTGTAAAAAATAGAATCCCTCATCCTTCTAAGGTCTTGCAAAAGCAGTTAATACCTTTTACCATTAAAATCTGGCCCTCCAACTCCTTAACGTATAAAGCCACTTTTAAAGCATACAGTAGAGGACTGAGTTTTACCACTTAGCTTTTCAAGTATCTTAAAAGTAAATCAGAAAGCATTGCACATGAGAAAAAGCGTCTTACACTCAGCATACAGACACACTGGCAGTAGACAAGCAGGTATTTTTCTTCTTGGCCGCAGAGTCACTGATTGTCATGGAGTGTGACTTGTTAACATTTCTGCCGAGTATTTGAGGAGAAGCAGTTCCTCTTCCCGTAAATGCTGAATCAGATCCAATTGTTCTTTCAGATTGCCTCTGTTGTGAAGCCTCATAAGATCAATCTAAACAGATGATAGAACAGATGGACCAACATATAAACATTTACTGAAATTATCATAAAACTAACTTTTAAATGTAAGATAACAAAGCAAATATTGTTAAAAGCAAAAGGGGGCTACATTTTAATTTGTGCAGAGAATAATGTGATGTGAATAAAATGAATGTCTTTTGTTAACTTCATGTAACTTGCTTAATCCGGGTACACAAGACTTTTTAAAGGTTTGCCATGATTCAGTACTACAAATATTTAACAAACCATCCATTAATGGACCCACATCATCCAATTCTGGGCAGCCTGGAGCACAAATGCAGCCATCTGATAATCCAAAGATGTGAGGCTATCACCAACCAACACACCACTGTCGGAGTGGTGGCTCTGAGGCTAGGGATCTGCACTGGCAATCAGAAGGTAGAAGGTTCAAACCCTGTAAATGCCAAAAGGGACCCTGCTCTGTTGGGCCCTTGAGCAAGGCCCTTAACCTGCAATCGCTGAGTGCTTTGAGTAGTGAGAAAAGTGCTATATAAATGCAAAGAATTATTATTATTATGCACACTGTGTGACAAACTATTTACCTTGCAGTATATAAAAATATAACACAACAAAAGCATTTCCTGCTTTGCTGTCACTATTATTTAGTTAAACTGCCAGGATTTTATCATTTTTGCAAGACGTATCCCACAGAATTTTGTTTATTTTTTCAGGGCATAGTGTATATACTGTATATACTACACCCTACAAGTTGTGACAGTTTTTTCCCCTATTAGGCTTATATTCCTCACCTTTTAAGATATTAGGGATGGACGACAACAACAGTAGACCCCCACAAAGTCACGGTTCAGAGTTCGTGACCTCAGTCGTTCGCATATTTTCCCTTAGAACCTAACTAATAATTGTTAGCAGAAACCGCAAATATCCTCCACAATTTTTTTATGGCTTTTTTCGTGGCAATACTGTACTGTAGACAACACCAAGCAACAGTAGAGGAAAAGGTGGCTTGTGATGGTGAAAGTAGCCAATCCGAAAGCGTTCTTCATTTCTCTTTGCTGCTGATTGGCTGGTGCTCTGTGACGCATCTCTGGCAGATGCAGCCCAGCATTCCCATATCATAACAGTTTACCGTGTGTAGGTGTCTTGAGTGTTTCGACGAGCGTTCTCGTGTTTTTCGTTTTGTTCTTCTTAAAGCCCTAAGATGCCACCCAAACGCCCTGTACCTTCTAAGGCTTCTGACAATGAACCTAAGCACCAGAAAAAGTTTAAGACAGTCCAGGAGAAGGTTGAACTACTGGATTTGCTCCTGAAAATAAAACGTTATGCCACAGTAGCCACCCGAGGAGCTGTAAATCCTCTGCTTTACTATGCAGTCATTAACTTCACTACATACCTTCATTGTACTGCACAGCTAATTCATCATCATCATCATCAATCAGTATCATTCATTATTGGTGAGTACCCATACATTTTACTGTATTTTTATTAAATTAAATTATGTATTTACCCTACTTATACCAAAGAAAACAACAGAAAACGTGCTTGCGTGAATTACAGTACATACAGCGGTAACATCGGTATTTTACATTCTAGCACTGCGGGAGACATAGCAGTACTGTACTGTACAGTATACAGGTTTACCTTTACATTTTTTTAGGGTAATGTATTAAGCTGAGTTTGAAATGAAATTAAAGTGTTTTGGGGGCATATTTAGGGTTTAAACTATAAAAATGGGCATTTCTCTGACCACATCCAAAATTTGCTGTTTTTCACAATTCACAGGTGCTCTAGGAATGTAACCCCCGCGAATTTCGGGGGTCATCTGTATTCAGATTGAGACTATGACAGAACCATTTTGTTGAATTTTCTCTTTAATTTTTATTGTAAGATAGTTTTATTGTTAGTTTTTCCCATAAAGGTGGGGTATACAGTAAGTCCCTATGAGCCTCCATATTTGGTAGCTCTTTTCATAAATGCAGACTATGGCAATAAAATCTTATGAGAAACATCAAGGACAAGTGTGAAGTGAGCTCAAGTGAGTATTCTAGAAAAGTCAATCTGGAAATTTACAAAGTCGCATCAACACGTTTCATGGGAATGTACCAGCTGTGCTCATTTGTGAACACACTGCAAGATGCAGGAAAAGCAATTAAAATATCACCTCAGCCTCGTGGAAAACATACTGATATGAGCGACCCAAAGACAGACCTGGGCAGTGACACGAGGTCTAAAGAGTGCAAATTTATTCTGCAAGTTGAGCCTTCTGAAAAATGTCAGCCCAACTGTACAATAATGGTGCAACTTTTCATCTACGAGGTACAGTAACTATTAGTCTAGATGTAAGCATGTGCCATCCACATGTCAAACAGATTAAATAAACCAAAGGAGGCAGAGAATGTGCGCTCAGCACTAACCAAGCACCTCAAACCCTGACTTCTAGCTACTTTTGGGAAGAACAAAGAATAACTGAGTGTATTTTTAGGTCTCTTCTACTTCAGATTTGGATTTGTTGTTTTTCATTTTCTCTTGCTTAGTTTAATTTGTCTGTGCTCTGTGTCTTTGTGATAATATTATATATTTTTTTTTTAATTAACAAAACTCCACTCAACAAAAAAAAAACAATACTTAAAGGAGTGTTGACTACAAACGCGTTGTGTACATGTTGTTAGAGGTGCCGAGACTGTTCATATTTCCTTTTAATGTTTTTCAGTTATTACTGGTCTCCCATCTTCTTTCTGTTCTTGGTGCTCTGCAGTAGCACTTGGCGTGTCTTGGAATGGATGTGGCATTGTCATGTTAGCCATGTTTTGACTACTAAAGGAAGGCAGGATTTGAGACTAATGAATATTGTATTAAATAACTTATTGTTTAATATTTGTTAAGCTTCTTTCATGTGTTTTAAATATTTTATACACCAGCTGGTCATGATACAATAAAGTTAATCAATGCTTAATACCCACAATCCTGCTAATTAGACCTATTACAGTCAACCTTAATTTAATCTAAAGCATTTAAGTTTTTACTCAATGGCAAGATACATAATGTACATGAAGAGAGACGTGTACATTGTACATTTCACTGGTTATACACAACTGAACATTTGAAACACTTTAGCCCAGTGATGAATGGTGATATACTTTAAGTGAAGTGTAACAGACAAACTTACTTGTAGTTTCATTGAGTAGTATACAAGATATTTAAAAAGTGTGACGTGCAGGCTGGAAAAAATGTAAAAAAAAAAAAAAATGTAGTCTATAAATAATTTGGTTAAAAACAAATCCAAAGATTTCCAAGGCCTACGTGCATAAGGATCTGTTACATAGATCTTCTTTAGAATAAAGAAGCCATCAGATTAAAATAGAGTACAATTAACTACAGCAGTTTAAATAAGCTGCTTAAAGTGACAGCCAGCAAGCAGTTCATGGGGTACTTGAACAGGGCTGAAAAAACATGGATTAACATAATGTGAATGAAGACTTATAAAATGAGGTTTATGGTTTGTATCCAGGGAATGTTGTGTTAAATTGTTTTTGCTTGAAGATTTACTGAAACACTGAGTACTTTTAATCAACAAGTTATTCAACAAAAGTGTGTCAAGAAACACTACTGGGGGTCCTTTATACCAACAGCAATACACCAGCATGCCTCACTGGGACCACTCTCTTCACATTAGTCAAGTCGAGAGGTTTTTTTGATTGTAATACTTGTGTGTATTTGAGGGAGGGTTGTTGTTTCACATAATTCTTGATCTTCTGTAAAAAGCTTAATCTCCCCTTTAGACAAATAAAGTGCTGTCTGTCTGTGCAGGCACTTTACCAGTTGTTCTTAGACATTCTCACTGCACTATCCATGTAGCTGTACCTTTAAAGGGGTATACAGGTGAAGACTGACTTTTACCAGCAGAAAGGTTCATACAATTATAGGCATTCTCATTCTAGAGGCACATCTGTTTCAGAAATGATGATCAATAATCAGTTATCAAAAACTGATAATCAATTAACCAAGGATGATAACTCTCTCTTGTCAGCAAAAGACCAGAGGATTAACATAAACCTTTTCACCTTGGCTCACCTTCCTCCTGCACTGCTCCACTGCCATAATCAACAATAGCTAATCAAAACCTCCAGTTTTTATTTTTTTGCTTAGGTTTCCTTTTTGTTTTTATTTCTAAGTGTTCATTTCTATAAAAAAACAAACATTTATCTAGAAAAAATGTCATAAATCCAATAGTTGTCAACTGCGTAAAATGATTTCAATTATTTTAAAGGCCTGCGTGTGACACTTATCCACTGGGAAATTTAAATTGCACAGCTCAAAGCCCCATTTAGGACTTAATGATTAGCAAACGTGGAAGGAAAAATCATTTACATTACCAGTTATCCAGTTATTATTTGTGTAAGTGTACACCAGTGACTATGTGATGTATTGATGAGATGTTATACCAATGTATTTTACTTGAGTTTAAAACTTTCATCCGGAGGGAGAAATCACACCTTACAACTAACCTCCGCCCAATTGATTTACCCAGACATTCTCACCAGATTTATGTAGTCCGTCATTTCTACTTACTTTCTGCAAGCTCTTATCGTTTACATGCAGCAGATAGTTACAAACAGATTGTGCCAGCCTGAAGCTCATTCTCTCGTTTTCAACTGAAACTGGGCCTCCAAGCAGAACCTGCTTCCAGGTGGAACTGTAAGTGACACAATTTAGTGGAAAAATAAGTCAGCACAGGGCTGGGCAAAGCAGTAAATGAAATGAGCTCAATCATACATCACACGACAAAAGGAGCAGATTACAACAAAGGACTACGCCTCAGCTGTCCAAATCTGAAGACTTTCATCCTTTAGAATGGTTTCCACTGTAACCAATCAAAAGTGTTGATAAGCTCTAAAAGAAATCTCATGTTACTGTTACAGGCGTAAGCAGCATTGTTCCAAATATGCTGGTTTTTATGACTGTTAAGAAGTTGAATTTTTCACTTGTGTGTAAATCTTTATTTCTTGAAATGCATTTCATTGCAAGTCCCATTAAAAAGTCATCTGCATTACAACTCAAACAAATGTGGTAACAAAAGTTCTCTTTGTCATATTTTCATTTTAACTTAATAAAGCGGTTCAGGACACACTAATATTTCAACATTTTATGATTCTAAATGCTTTCCTTGCGTTTAATAAAAAGGCTCCAAAACATTTACACAACTGCTGCTTTACATTTACCTTACGGATATAGCAAGGTTACGAAGTATGAACTGGTTTAAACAGATCTGATAGCTGTCTTACAATGTTAGGTGTGTATTCCACAAGACATTTTTCTTGCACAGCCTTTATAAGGTTGTTTTCTGCCATTTCGTCAGTGCTGCCTCAGTCCCTTGTGGCCCTGAATTGTACTAAGCGAGTCTGATTAAAAATATATGCCTTGTACACCATGTGAATTTTAAACTTTGGGGCCTGTTTACTTACAAAGAAACATAGCAATTGCATTCAACTGAAGAAAAATCAAAAAACATTCCTGTACATAAACAAGCTCTGCCACTGCTTGATGATGACAAGTTAGCTAGGCATTAGTGCCCTGTGACCCTGAACTGGAAAAGCAGATTAAGAAAATGGATGCACACAAATAGCATTTTTATTATACCTTGGCATATTTCATGCATCACCTATTACTAAGCCACAATGATTTTGAAAAAAGTGGCATGCGTCTATTAACACATTTTAAAAAATCCTGATTTATCAAAATTCTCTCTTGACTTGACAGATCATGTTTTTCTAGCATATGTTTGGATGAACATGTGGTTGTGAAAACCAGTTAAGGAATGGCATTTACACTAAAGCACATTATGAGCCTCATTCAGACTGAGACCATGGAAACATACAAGTAAAGTTACATGTACGTGCTCTACTTATTCACTTTATTTGTATCCCTACATAGCCCATCACAAGTTCCAAAAAAATAATACATTACCATCATTTTTCTACCATTTTACAATTTTTTTATTACTCTGTTGGTTTTAAACCATAAGTCTGTCAAAGCTGAAGAAATGCAATTTCTACAATTAATCAAAAAATACAATGTACTTGAGGGTATCTGTTGTTAAACACAATCCCCCAGATACAGTGATTCCTTCTCTCCGTAGAGGTCTATGCTGTGCTTCTGCTGCTGGTTGGCATGTGTCAGGTTTTGGTTTTCCACTAGAACACTTCATTTCTAATGTACTGTGTATTATCAGAGCGCGTTTTTGTTTTGGACGGCGTCCTTTGCCCAGTTTTATTCCTCCTACACAGCTGTTTCAGTTTCAGTTAATCACTTTGGTTTAATCCCCACTTTATGGCATCGGCTGTTTGCATCTGTTTACTAGATTTGCTTCATCAAACACTGGGCTTTATGCTTTGAAAGAATTTCACAGTTTTTAAACTGGGAAGGGGTCTATTACTGTTTCATTCTTTAAGGACATTTAAGTATTTTATTGTATTGCTTCAGTTTTTGCAAAAGGAATATTTGCAACTCCAAAATATGCCCTTTTCTATTAACATAGTAATCCAGAAGACATAAAATAACGGTCTATGACAAATAAGACTTTTACACAGTACTGTAAGTGAACATTGTACATCACCTTTACTACAGTTAACCAGATTAACAGGATTTTTCTGCTGCCCTAATTGGTTTTGTTCTGTTGTGCTTAATTAAATCCGTATGTATCCCTTAATCACTTTCTCTGTTCGCACCTTGTTTGTGGTTCGAGTAAGAACACATCCTAGCAGCTTCTGTAGTGTGCAACAATTTTTAAATGATTTTGGTGTCAGTTTTCCATTTGGTTTTGACACCCAGAGAGCCCCAAAACACATATATGCAGGTTGGTAATGGTGCAGTTTTTCACAACATAGTTTGATGCAGTTAACTTGCACAATCTCTGCAACCTACAATTCATACATGCTTACTAGTTCAGTGAGAGTCATCCAGTTGTCCCTTCATCTACTATCAAATCTGCCTAATCCAGTTCAGAGTTGCTAGGTTTATCCTTCCAAAATCAAGCACAAGGCAGCAACCAACCCTGGATAACATGCCAGTACATCCTTGGGCACACTAACTCACACGGGGCAAATTCCAACTGCTCACATCTGGTGGGTACGAGGACAAAACCTGCATAGAGACAGGGCCTGTTCTGTGATTTAAACAAAAAGCAGGAGTTTTGAGGCACCCGCTGTATCCATTGAGCTAACATGCCATTCCAATGAAATTCAATCCTTGGGGATTCACAAATGAATTATGTCCTTTGTTCAGTTTTACTTTACAAATAAATTAAAAAAAAAGCTGTCCAGTCACAAAACGTGGTCACACTTTAACAAATGGGGACAATCCAACACCTAAAATCAGGGCCTTGCTTGCTAAACCAAAACTGTTGTGGAAAAGCATCTGCTACCACAGCAAATATATAACTTTTAAGTATTCTGGGGCAAAAACAAGGTTGCTTTTTGAGGAGCTGTAAGGCTTTATCTCAAAGCTGTGACTTATGTTTTGCTACTCAATATCTAAAAGGCATGAAATGTTTTGCTATGTTGCCTGAGTTAAACATAATTAACATTCAGTAATCAAAACTGTAATATCACATTTGTGATTTATGCGTTATGGGACTTTGCAATAGATGTGTGTCCGCTGTGTCTGCAATTTCAGCTTATTGGATGTAAAAATATCAAATAATAGTGTCATATCACTTTCATCTATAGTAAAAATTAGTAGTGTGGCAGACGCCCCTTCATTCTATATTCAGGGGAGCAGTCCTGGATGGTGCAGTACCTCCCTCTGGACGCTAGATAGCTGCCCCCCCTGGGTTGGAGCGGTGCCTCGGTTTCCCGCAGGGTTCCATGGGAATTGGAGTTGGGTGCAGCCCTGTTGGGTCCTGCAGGCGCCGCCAGGGGGTGCTGCAGCTGGGACTCCTGAGCCCTTATGGGCAGTGTATTCACCACACCCGGAAGTGCAGCCAGAACTCGGCAGTCAACCACCTGGAGCACTTCCACCACTCAATGGCCAGAGTCGGGAGGAGGAGGATGAAGCTTGATTGAGAAGTGGTGGTGAAAAAGAAGAGTGTGTTGTGTTGGTGCTTTATTGGTCTGTTTTGGGACTGTGTTGTGCCTGTGGGGGTCATGGGGAAGATGTGCCCCACAGGTGAAGAAGAATAAAAGTTTCTTTTGTTTTATACCTGCCTCTGGTGTGAGTCTGTGTTGGGTCAAGCATGAATATAGCATCTTTTTACAGTAGTTACAAGTTTTTATGTGGATAACAAGTTGAAAACATTTGAAAAAAAATATTACAAGAAACAGGGATAAAAGTACACACCCTCAGGTTGTAACTGTAGTCACATTTAACCGTCGTATCAAATCATATAAAAATGGAACTTGCCTTTGCGTAATATTAGTAGAATGTCTGTGGGACTTCCCTAGAGGTTCCTTTGCTGTACTTTCCACTACATGCTGGTTTTTTTGGCTATATTTACACATAAATGTAGCTTGCATGTATATAAACATAAACATATTTAGCTTAAAAAAAGCACTATATTGAAAGTTGGATAATATTATCTTATGTTAAATAAAGCCATGTAGGACAATATCCTTTCCAAGTGTAAACAACTAGATAGAGATTGCATGAAAGCAGAAACCCAAGGTTAGATACAAGGTACTTTTATTTACAAGTTGTTGTTAAAATAAAATCATTAGACAAAGATGAACTTGGTTTACCAAATTAAACTTTGTAAAAAGCATTAGAATATGGTGGTAAAAAGCATATCTACAGTACCCTGCGGCTGCTGCTGTCACTTTGGTTTAACATATGACTGCTACTCTTTTGGAATGAACAGGCCATTCAGCCTTCAGTTCTTTTATCCAAACTAAGCCCATCTGGCACAAATGGGAAAAGCCTGGGATTGTTTGGTCCAATAGGAGTGTCTCTGACTGCTCATTTCTTTCCCAAAGTGGACTAGAGACCCCTGCTCTGGTAATGTGCTTCATTCTTGACATAACAGCTGTATGTTTTAAGAAATTACTCAGCATCAAAAGACATGTGAAGTGGTATTTTTCTTTCATGTTTGACTGCTGTGTCTCCATCACTGTTTTTAGAGTGTGTGCAAAACAATTTCCCTTTTTTCACAAAGAGCAACTCCTATGCAAAATACAATTTTTAATATATTTCATATCTCCAATAACCGGTTTTGTAATTTGAACAGCAGCTCTACTCTGCACTGTATACCGTACTCACCACAAAGTGATTTTATAAACAGGATGTCAAAGGAGACGTTTTAGTTAGCAGAAGTGATCATTTGTAATATAGGGAATTGAAACATAACAACTAATTTAAGTTAATGGCATACATTTTCATTGACAGGTCACATGGTGTGCCTTTTCTGGGTTAAAAATTTATGAATTTTTTTTTATAGTTTGTCTTTTTAATGCACAGAATCCACATGGAACCATAATATGTGCACAATATTATTTTAAAGGTGTTTTGCTTTTCTGCATTATAACTATTGAGAATTATAGATTTTTTCATGAGTATAATCTTAGGACATAAAAACAGTAACTTGTGCTTCAATATGCCACTATCTAGTGTTTTTTCCCCAAAGACAAACTGATTTTGCAGCTCTTTTAACACTAGAATCCCTGAAGCCTACGAAAAAACTCATAAAACACGTGTTTATTTGATATTTGGACTGAAGTCTTCACACATTATACACTTCACGTCATTATACACTTACCCAGATCTTTGTAGACACAGAACACACATGACATGCATTCCAAATAACAATATACTGTATTATTTAACCTGTACAACTCCAAGAACTTCACACGGAGATAAGGAGCTTTGAGCTGGGGGAACTTTTTGCCAGAGTTGAGCTTCCTGCTTGTACTGATAGACATACTTACAAAACAAAAGACGCTGATGAGGAGAGGTGTGAAGGAATTTAAGGTGGCCCGGGATTATGAATTTTTTCGTAGGCTTCAGGGATTCTAGTGTTAAGTAGTGGAGGTATTTTTCAAAATACTTACTAGTCATCTGGCCCAAGGCATAGCACCTTCAGAGCGGTCATTAATCTCCAGGATGGGCCATCACATCCAAAAGTCAAGTTCCTGCCACACAGAACCAGAATTTGAGGTTTACAAACAGTATCATACACATTCAACTTATAAACTAATAAAAAAGAACCCAGTCTGTGAATCACTCTAAAATAAGGGTTACAAAGATTGCAACATCCAAGTACTGTGCATTGTCTAGTCCACCCACCAGCAAGTCGATACTTCAACGTATTCTAGGCATTAGCTCTAACAACTGTGATAGAGTACCCTTGTAGTCCCAAAAATGTCTGAAACTATAGTATATAAACTACTCCCCAGAGTCTTTAATCTTCTTTAGGCAATAAAAATATAAGACTGTTTTATTTATATCAAATCTCTGGGCCACTACAGTTCTGCATTCAACTTGTCTGCAATGTGTTGGATCATCTTTCACATGCCCTACTAAGTAATAAAATGTATACACTCTCAATAATGCACTGTGCTGTACCAGAATGTTCTCTGCTTTGTTCTCAGGAAGATAAAGTACTTTTGTACTTCCATTTTGAGGTGTGACTGTTAGGCAAGCCAGTGATGAGCTCTGAAAAGTCCAGAACTATTTGCTCTTTTAGAAGCTGCCACAATAATTGCAAAAAAGAAAGCAGATCTTGGGCCAGTAATGCTTGGACCACAAGACGTTATGGTGATCAGAATGTGGAGCTCTTTTTGATCTTCGCTAACTAGCAAAACATGAGAAGAGTCACAGTGTCTGCCTGTAAGTGCTAAATTTAAAAAAGAAAAAAAGGTAGTCATAGCTGTGCGCTTTTCATTTTTTGAACATGTAGTCAACTTAAGACCATCTCTGTAAACAGAAGTGATTGGGATATGATGCTATGCTGTGCCTGTTTTATAGAAATGCAAAGACCTGCTCTGAAAAATGGAATGGAGGGAAACACCTCAGCCTCATTGCGTTCAGGAAAAACTTGGCATTATAGTTATTAGTGCTACTACCACCCAGAGGGAATCAAATTAACATTTTTATGCAATATTAATGAATTATTTTCTGCTAATTTCAAAAAGTCTACAAAATTCCCTCAAATGAGAAGAAAAAGGAATTTGCTAGTCTCACGAGGCCAGACATGATTCTCAAATGAGAATACATGTCTGGAGACAATCCGTGAAAAAAACTGTAGTGAATAGCATCAAAAACCGGCACTGCAAAGGCTACACTCAGAGGGCTTCTTCCTAAAACACCCGCCCGTCATTCCTACAGACTAAACTGTCAATGTTCCAGGAGAGAGCAAAAAAGCTGAATAAAAGACTTGACACAGTATGGAAATAAAGGAGATTCAGGATTTCAGTAGCACAAGGTAACTAAAGCTTAATAATTAATTTACATGCTGTAATGACCGAGGAGACAGACACACACATACATATTTGTAGACCACCGTAGCTCCATGAAAAGTGCAAAACTATATGACATAGCAACAGCAAACAGAGTTTAGATCAATTAGACAGTAATGTAGGTTTACTTTAGTTACTCGTTTGGATTTCTTAATCAGAAGATGGGCTCTGTGCAGCCTTGCCCCTGCTTTACTTAATTCTGGTGTTTTGAGTACTGAACTCTACATATCAATTCTGTTATCAGCAGTCCTTTTGATATGGTGTGACACACAGTTTATTTCAAATTCAGATTTTGCAGTTCACATTTTCACAAGCACAGGTGCCAATTTTTTCAAGATCAAATCAACTCCTACACTGTTGTCATAATGATGAGAGCACACACACAGCACCTGTGACAACATATTGTTCACGTTTATCACCTGTTCATTGAGGTCTTCGAATGTCAATTTGTAATTAGATGTTACAGAAAGGTTTTTCGCTTGCAACAGGTTATGTTTGTCTTTAACATATGCAATGTGCTCTCTGCACAAGTGACACACACTTCTATGTTTAATAGGGTTTTTGTTTAGGAGATTTTTCAAATGGTCCTCATAATCAGACGCTTGCTGTCTGTCTGATTAGGTTAACAACAGCACCACTGCTCTTTGCAGCTTGAAATCACTTCCCCTACTTTGAGTGCCACCTTTATGAGGCATTGGATTGGTTTAGAAATGTGACACTTGGCAAGTCATCTAATCTCTCCCACCTACCTTTAAGCAAAATTCATTCATTGTTGCCTCCAGACATATTATATATTACACGTCTGGCTTTAGCAAGACTAGGAACTTGCTGATGCGATCACAAGCTCCATTTCTTTTTTCTTTGGCTACTCCATTTTCTTACTAAAACTAACATTATGGCTGTGAAGTTTTAATCAGTTTCAGTCGTAAATTTACAACTTTTATATGATGTCCAAAGAGATATCAGTCCTAATGCACACATCAATGGTGTGGATGCCTTAAAATCATGTTACTATTAAATTTGACAAAAATACCAAATTTCACAAATTCTGAATACCTAAAAGACTGATAAATGTTTTATGTAATGAATGTTACTTGTAAGAGCCATTTTCCTAGTTCTATAAAATTTACGAATATTTATTGGATGACAATGCATAATCTGTGGGACGTTCCTATAACCCCCGTAAAAAGAATTGTGTTGGTATATTCCTGCCATTTCTAACAGCTTTGACTAAAACAATACTCTTCAGTTAGTGACAGCCTTGCCATGAGTAAGGTATGGAAGGCATATGGTTTTAAACCGTGTCTGGGCACATGCCTATGTGCCAATCGGCTTAAGGGCTTTTTGATTGTGTGAAGTAAATATGTAAGAAAACAGTACTTAATTCACGTGCTGTGCCGTATGCTTAAAGCATACAGAAGAAGCTAAGAATCTTTAAGTATATAAAAAATTAAGAATTTTTAAGTAAAGAACTTTTAAGTACAGAAATAACTCAAGTTTTTCAAGAAAAGCTGTTTAAGACAAGATACATTTTTTCCCTTTTATTCTATGTGTGAAACTATTTTTTTCTTTTATTCTTGTGTGGATTATTTGCTTTTAACTTTCACTAAATATTTTCAAAATGAACTTTTGGACTGTGAGATTTCTTTCGGCACACATTTACCCGTGCTTGACCGTGCCTTATTTTGGCTGCTACATTACTAAAACTGACCATTTGAATTTGATAAAGCCTTGTTCATGACTATGCAAATTATAAATTCAGTAAAGAACTACTGGTCTGCTGGAAATTAACCAGCAGATAAGTTTTGTAAACAGATCAGGAGCTGGGATGGAAAGCAAAAACATTTACTTAGTAACATGCAAAGCATCAAACCAGGGGATCAACATAAAAGAAATCATAGCCTGAAATGTGTTAAGGTCAAAAGCAAATATATCAAAGCACAATACAAAACCAAGGATCATTACAGAATAACTCATCATGGCCAAAGTCCTTATTAACATGAGAAACCACTAACTATACAGCAAAATTGTCTTTTTAGGAATCCAGAATGGACAATGTTAACAATTAAGCCAACATTTTATATGACCTGGTCACATCACACAATGCATCTTCCTGTCGTGATGTCCTTGTCACCCAAGGTTGTTGCTAGAAACAACTCTAAACAAAAGGCCTTTGCCCATTACCCTAAAGGGAAAAAAACGAGGTCATAAAAAAAAACAATGACACAAAATATTTGCATGGATCAAAATATTACTAATGATTACATGAATTTTAAAATTTACAACGCCTATCAGAACACTAGCCAAGCTTTCCTAACAACTACAGTTTATCCCCAACCAACAGGGCAAGGTAAAGCAAGAAAATCCCTGTGCTGAAACCATCACATTTAGTGTGGACGTACCAATGACCATGACGACCAACCTCCAGACAAAGCTACACAGAATACAACTGAAAAGGGGAGCTTTCTTCAAAAATCTGACATTCCAAGCAAACATTTAATACATGTTAAGACTTAACCAGAGCTGAATGAATAATGTGTTAATATAAAGTGTGGAGTGAGGCTAAAAGTGGACAGTATTATTCAATAGAACTCTCTAAAGATGCAGACACTTTTGGGTTTATTCAACAAGAAACCTCATGCTACAGTATCTTACTCAGCCAGCAATGAGACTCTAAACAGTACAGTTAGATTTTAGTTTATCTAAAACATGAAAATGTCTCCCACAATGGTTCTTCTACAAGCTGAGCCACATTCTTAAGTAGTCAGGCCAGACTATTTCGTATAGCATGGAGGTAATCCAAGGTGATACTGTTATTACCAGTTTTTCACTATCAAAAGTAACTGTACATGTTCATAGCACAGAATGTTTGTGTGGATATAAACAAACAGAGTGAAGCTCAATGTGATGTCACAGCCGTACATCTAATAGATCTCCACTGGCAGTATGACAAATGTTTTAGAAGATTTAAAGATTTTTGTCTAAAATCTATACCCAAATACACACAATTTGAATTCATTTCAATTATTCAAGCAAATCTTTTTTTTTTTTTTTTTTTTTAAACAGTTGGCACTAAGGGAAATTACTTACAGATAACCACATGGTTTAAGTCCACTGTTTGTACCAATAGATCACTGCTAGTTGTAACACTGTCGTAGTTAACACAAAAGAAAAAACAGAAATTAGCTTAAGAATTGCCTGTTGTCTTTAGTTGCTTGCTTAAAGGAAAAGGAAAATAGGCTTTCCTTTGCTGACATCCAGGGCATGTTCTGCATGCTGAAGTCCTCCTTATGTGATGGATTGTACTGACAGCTCTGTGAATCTTGAACAATATGCAGTGTTTGCCCTGAAAACTTCATTTTTGGTTGCCGCTAAGAGACCCAGAGGTACTTTTTCCCTTTGGAATGATATTTGCTGTTTTTTCAGCTGCCAAGGAGAATAGCATGGTGTGAGTGAAAGGAATGTAGTTCATCAGCATGTGAAATGGTGGCAGGCATAGCACGGCACAGCACAGCAGAAGCAGTTGACCAATAACAAACCAGTTAACCATCTTTGTATCTGTTAATAATAAATAAATAAGTGAATTCCTCTGTATGGAAGAAAGGAAAAGTAGTTAATTAAAGTATACAGCATTTGCTTAGAAAAATGGACACGGATAACTCTTGTAGAGATTTACAAAATGTCAACCAAGTAGCATCAGGGAGATACCATGTAGGTTTAGTAATAGTGAGGATATCTTTATAGTAAATACATGGACTTGAAGATGTACATAAAGGTATTTAAACAGGTAATGTAGTTTGTATTTAATGTTTATCTAATATTTCATTTTAAAAGGAGTTATCAGTTAACCATCAACACCAAACAGGATTTCAGCATAAGGCTAATGTAAATCCTATATGATGCTGGATTTTATGGAGTCTTGCTTTGGTAAGGTCTGCTCCCAGAAAGACTACATCTGTGGGAGATGCCAGCTGATCCAGCACCTTGAAGTGAGGGTGACTGAACTTGAGGAGAAGGTGGCTAGCCTGCATTGCAGTAAAGGATATCCAGATCTTGCCCAGGTTTCCTTTGGGGAAATAGTGTGCACCTCCAAAGTGGCATGAGAGGTTACTCTAGGCCAGAGAGGTGATTGGTAAGGATGACGAGCCCCAAAGGGTCACCTTAAAACCATTACCCATAAAGAGATAGTTATGGGATATGAAGCTTAGGTTTGCTCCAACGACACAGAGTCTCAAATGTTGTGTTGTGTCCTAGTATCAAGCACTGGAGTTAGAGCCATCACATAAATGGGTATTAATGCTCCAAAAGGTTTTACTGATCAGGTCAGTCCCCCTTAGCCTGCCTGGAAACAGCCCTCACCCCAGCAGGGTTTAATCCAGATCACTGGCCTACTTCAGGCCTTGCAGGTCCAAAAGGGATTTTAGCCTTAATAGTAAACTTAAATGTCCCAAAAATATCTCTAATCTCCACAATAGGAGGATGACCTAAAACCTCGGCTTATCCAGTCAAAGGTAAAAACAGAATATTTATAAATAAAAAGGGTTTATTTTCAAACATTTTACAAATACAACGAAAAGCTCACAAGAGAAGAAAAGAGGCACCAAGGAGTTGCCAAAAGGCAACCCAAATGCAAATGAGTCTCAAATAAATAAATCTAGTAACAGGATCCAATAAACGGAGCAAAGTAAATAAAAAGAAAAAAGTCAGATAAGAAACAGAGTACTCACTGTCACTCCAACACGCCATGTCTGAGTTCTCTCCTAGCCTTGATCTATATAGCCAGAGGGAGAGCTCAGACATGGTGATGTTAAGGTGGCCCTGTCTCTTGGGGCCCCATCCACAATGAAGATGGCACATAAGTAGATTTAACGTAACACTGCATAAACGGAAAATACATAAAAATAAAGTACATAACTCAGAAACATGAAAAACCAACAATAAAACACAAACACATGTAATAGCAGAACACTCAGGCACAAAGGTGAGGGACATCCCTGGAAGGGTGAATGGGATCCTGGCCAGAACAAAGATGGATAGAATTGTCATTGTCCACACTGGAGCTAATGACATGTAGTACATAATGGCAGGCTGAATGCACTGCAATCAAAATTTTAAAGAGCTAGGTGCCAAGTTCTCTGCGGTTCTGCCTATCACATGCCAGTCCAGGTAAAATCAAGGAGATTAGAAGGCTTAACAAGTAGCTCAGACCTTGTAGGATAGAAACACATACAGAAACGTTTATGGGACAATGGGGCTCTTTGTGGAACACTTGGAACTTCTGCAATGGCAGGTTACATTTGAGCAGAAGGTCTACCAACGTACAGGGGAGCTGTACAGTATGAGTAAGTTAGCCAAAGAGAATTTAAACTAGAGAACAGGGAGTTTAGGATAGGCCAGGTTTGGAATGTTACTACATAAAGTATACGGACAGTTGTAGATATACAGATACTGTATACAAAGTAACTTTGAAATGTTTAAATTACAGTTTAAAAGCATAAGTACAATAAGGAACACATTAAAAATTGTTTGATTTAAAGCCAGAGGTATCAGGAAAAAAACAAGCGACTTGGGAGTTATATGTAGATGCACATTATTACAATATTATAGCAATAATAGAAGCTCACCTAAATAAAATAGATGGGGATGAGTATAACAAAGAAGGTTACACATGTTTAAGAAATGGTAAAAAAACTGAAAATGGGTGTGAGGTTGCCATTTATGCAAAAAGGAATAGGATTACAAGTTTTCTTCATTTTGAAGATGACCCACATCTTAGTGAGGATGTTAGGATTTGACTAGAAACTAATAGGGAGAGAATCATGATATTGGGAGTGTGCTGTGGACCCCCAATGCAGACAGTAGTGTCAATATGTATCTTTCTGTTAATATTAAAAAAGTAATTTTAGAAGGAGCTATTATAGTCACGTTGAACTTTAAACCAAATTTAACTAAGCTAACTTTCCAAATAGCAGAGCACAAGCACAGAAGATTTTAGACATAATCATTGGCAGTTTTTTTAGCACAGTTTATTAATGCAATAGCAAGAGTGATAGTCTGTTGAGATTTAGGGTTTTGCAATAATCAGGATAAATTGAGAAAGTTTGTTGCACTGTGATTTAATAATTACCATCTAGTGAAAATAATAATACATCCTGAAATTTAAAAGCAGTAAGAAATTAAGCAGAATTCCATAGGACATAAATAAGGAGCTGAAAAGGAAGTTACAAAAGAAAAAAATAAACATATAAAGCATACATGGCAAATAAACCCTGTACCTGCCTTAGGGTTTACGAGAGCATGTGAGCAATGACTAAAAGGAATATTAGGAAAGCCAAAATGCAGTTAGTGGGGAAGTATTACTGAAAAGGCAAAGTATGACACAAAAAAGGTTCTTTCAGTACTTTAGTAAGAAAAGAACAGTCAAGGAGGAAGTGTATCAAAAACAATAAGGACAACTAAAATATAGACAGAGAAATAGCAAATGATCGGAGTTTTGCACAGGTGAAGAAGCTCCCAGCAATAACAGAGATTATCAAGAACATACTTACTGATTTGGAAGCTGAAGAAGAGAAAATGTTTTAGATTAAATAGTCTGAATTTTGCAAATATTATTCCTTTATATAAAAATGTGAATGGGCAAGTAAGCTTAACATGTATCATGGATAATTTGATGGAAACAGTTATTAAAGAAAACCAGGCATTGCATGTCAAGAAAAGGTGTACTAGTGAGCAGTCTGTACTGGCAAATCTGTGTGAGGATCAGGAAGTGGATAAGGAAAGCACACCTGGTACAAACAATAGCATAAAGATTTAGAGCAACCAAAACCAAAGAAGAGAAATCAGAAATGAAGTTGAAGAACAAAGTGAGGTCACGGCCAAAATTAAACTCAAGCAAATACCCACTGGAATAAAGTCTTTACCAATTTAGTTAGTGGGATGTTCAAAATATCGACTGATTATATTGTCCTATTGAATATGACACGAGTCAAGACCTCCCAAGGTCCACCCCTGACCACCTCAGATGTGTGTACCAACTGATTCACAAAATATCGACACCTGTCTAAAAACAAAATGGCATAGTGGAATTTTGACAACAATGATGTTAATAATTTTCATCTTTTGAAAAGGGCTTCCTAGATGAATCTTCAATATGCCAAAAGATTCTCCATGTTAAAAATAATTAACAGGAAACCATTCTTTTGTAAAGGAGACGTGTACTTCGTTCAAAAAATCAAAATGAAACTGAGTTTAAGAAACAGCACAAGTTCAGATAAGGAAGGACATCTTTCACTAATACACTGGTTTCTATGAGGAAGCAACATAAGCATATAATCAGAGAAGTAGAAAATGATTATTAATCTGAATTTTCAGAAAGCTTTTGACAAGTCAGCGCATGAGAGGCTAACAATCAAAATAAAACAGTGGGAATTCAAGAGCAACTACACTGATTTCAGGACTGAAGAAGTTGAACCTTTTCAGTTTAAGCAAATGAATGTTAAGAGGTAACATGGGAGAGGTTTGTGAAATTAAGAAAGAATTTAGTATGGTGAGCACCAGTTACTACTTTAAATTAAGTTCTTCAACAAGAAAACTGAGAGATACATGGAAACTTCATAGATTTTGCACAAACATTACAAAGTTTTCTTCATACACACATAGACACGTGTGGCTGAGAGGAATACTTGAGGGCAGGGCTATTCAATCACAGATTCAGTTGGGCCAGATTTTCAAACCAAGGCATTTTGCTGGGCCATACATTTTCAGCTGCTGGTAAGTGGCAGGTGATACATTTTAAAGCAACATAATTGAATGTATTGTAAAACAAGTATTATATAGTTATTGTTTCCCTTTTAAATTTGGTCATATCTAACACAGGCAAATCAAAAATTGCATTCAAAAATAAAAAACTATAACTGAACAGAATCTGAGGTAGTAACAATACTTTTTTCCACTTCTGAAATAAAAAAATAAACATTTTTGTCATATCTGACCTAAGCAAATCGCAAAGTGCATAAAAACAAAATAGTGAACAGTATTAGCAATAACATTTGTTTTTCTCCTTTGAAATAAAATAAACATTTTGTTCACATCTGACCCAGGCACATCACAAGTGCATTTAACAGAATAAAAAAGAGCAATCAATGCACAAACCCACAACGTCTACTGCACTCTGAGGGACCACAGGTTCATTTTTAATCACCACATGTGTGCTTAGCAGTGCCCTTTTCATGAACAAAAAGATGGCGGTAGGCTGTATGCTGTGTTTGGATCTGGTATGAGGTACTGTAAAGCAATATAGAGGCTGAGAGTCCTACCATTGCACGTTTTGTTTATTTGGTGAAAAAACATGCAATGTTTAAAATTTGAAATTGACAAGTCATCAAGTATAATAATAATAATTCTTCACATTTATATAGCGCTTTACTCACTACTCAAAACACTTTGCAAAATCCACACTGGGAGGACCAGGGACACAAACCCATGATCTTCTTATTGCAAAGTGGCACTTGTTTTTATCAAATGCAGTCTTTCCAATTTGTTCATTGCTTTGAGTGTCAATGACTGATCATCGTCCTCGTAAACAGCCATGAATCTGTAAGATTAAAGCATGTGAGTGGAGAGCCAACCAATCATATGAAGAGAAATGCAAAGACAGTACTTGTCAGTAACGAAGGCTCTCATTGGAGTAAAAAATTTATTAATTTTACGAAAACCCACGTTTGCACTCACTTGATGAAACTGGAATATAACTAAGACTCAGCACACAATTGATTATTGCATCCATTCATCCATTATCCAATCCACTATATTCTAACTACAGGGTCACGGGGGTCTGATGGAGCCAATTCCAGCCAACACATGGTGCAAGGCAGAAAACAAACCCCGGGCAGGGCGCCAGCCCACCGCAGGGCGTGCGCACACACACACACACACACAAAGCACACACTAGTGCACCTAACCTGCATGTCTTTGGACTGTGGGAGGAAACCGGAGTACCCAGAGGAAACCCACACAGGCACGGGGGGGAACATGCAAACTCCACGTAGGGAGGACCCAGGAAGCGAACCCGGGTATCCTAACTGTGAGGCAGCAGCACTACCCACTGTGCCACCGTGCCGCCCACAATTGATTATTGAATCATTTAATTTGTAGTCGATGCCCTGACCAGCTGTCAAGGCGGAGGTCCATCACCAAAAAAAAAAAAAATCATGGTATCATAGACTGCTACTGCCACCACTTCTAGACACAACATCGTGCTGCACTGTAGGTTGAATGTTGCTAGGCTACAAATTCATGGTCTGTACTACTGTAGGAATTTCTGAAGCCGCGGAAAATGTGTTTTTCTTGGTCTTTCTCTGCATTTCTAATAGGATTATGGGCTAGGCTAGTGGACAACTCGAAATCTGTTCAACTAACTCATTGTGTTCTTCTTAGGAATCTGGAATTAGAATTGCCTTACAAAATTAAATTGACATTTAAGGGGGACTTTTAAAATAGACACATAATAAAAAAAAAATCAGTACATCAGTCATAATGTACAAAATAAGCTTGTTTAAGGAGGTAAGATAGGGCTGCACAAAAGAAGAACTTGAGGAAGACTGACTTGCCAGTACATCGCTCCTCCCATTCACTCTCATTCTCCTGCCTTCACCCTATTTGACACACTAACATTGACAAACTCATCTGGGGACAACTTACCATTGCCAGATAGCTTAAGATATGTTAAAGTACCTGGTATGTACCTATCAGTTGTCACAGACCCTGGCCAGGATGCGTCTTTGCTGAGAGGACCGGGGGAGCAAGCGTGGGCAGAACATTACCTCCCCCGGGGCGCTAGATGGCAGCCCCCATGGGTTGCGGTGGTGCCTCGGACTCCTGCAGGGCTTCATGGGAGATGGAGTTGTCTACAGCCCTGTTGGGATCTGGGGCACCAGGGGGTGCTGCAGCTGCTCCTGAGCCCGTATGGGCGATCCTTTCACCACACCTGGAAGTGCTGCCGGAAGCAGGTCATCAAGCACCTGGAGCTCTTCTGGGTAACATATAAAAAGGAGCCAGCAGACAGTACTCGGGGAGCCAGAGTCAGGTAAAAGGTTAATGAAGCTTGCCAAGGAGTGGAGTAGAGGAGAAAAGAAAAAAGTACAGTGATCCCTCGCTATATCGCTCTTTGACTTTCGCGGCTTCACTCCATCGTGGATTTTATATGCAAGCATATCTAAATATATATCACGGATTTTTCGCTGGTTCTCGGATTTCTGCGGACAATGGGTCTTTTATTTTATGGTACATGCTTCCTCAGTTGGTTTGCCCAGTTGATTTCATACAAGGGACACTATTGGCAGATGGCTGAGAAACTACTCAATCAGAGCACGCATTATGTATTAAATAAAACTCCTCAATGATATACGATATGCTTCCCGTGCAGTGCTTCGCATACTTAAAAGCCCGAACAGCACCTATTGATTTTCTCTCTCTCTCTGACATTCTCTGCTCCTGATGGAGGGGGTGTGAGCAGAGGGGCTGTCCGCACACTGGCCTAGAGGATACGAACGCTCCTCTAAAAAATGCTGAAAGACTACCTTCACATTGATCCCTTACTTGTGGCTGCTTTGTCGCGGTGCTTCAAATACTTAAAAGCCCGAACAGCACCTATTGATTTTTGATTGTTTGCTTTTCTCTCTCTCTCTCTCTGACATTCACTGCTCCTGATGCGCACTCCTTTGAAGAGGAAGATATGTTTGCATTTTTTTAATTGTGAGACGGAACTGTCATCTCTGTCTTGTCATACAGCACAGTTTAAATTTTTTAAAAAGAGACAAATGTTTGTTTGCAGTGTTTTAAAGTCCTGTCTCTACAACCTCCTGTGTTTCTGTGCAAATCTGTGACCCAAGTGTGACAAAAAATAACAATATAAACGTATGGTTTTTACTTTGCTAATTTTCATCTTTCATGGGGAGTTCTGGAACTGTTTGTGCTTAGTGGGACTGTGTTGTGGCTTCTGGGAACGGCAAACACATTGCCCACAAGTGAAGAAACAAAATAAAAAGCATTTCTGTTTTTACAAGTGCCTCCTGCGTCTCTCTGTGTCGGGCTGGGTGGCTGGCATGCCCTCTACACTTGTCACACTGTATAATAAGACATAATACAGTAAATGGAAAAAAATGTCAAAAGTGCACAAACAGCAAACCCTGACTCAACACTTATTTTATAACAGACTTTTCTTTAAGCATTGTACTAAACTAACAGCCGGGCACTCACGAGCATCCCCACATGCTTTGAGGGCCTTTCCAATGGGGATTCTGTAAAGTTCGAGAGAGAGACACCACATTTAATCAAGAAGTCTGGTTTCAGAGATGATCCTGCGTATAGAGGAGAACCTGACTAGCCACTTCCAGCTTCTTCCTCCACCAGAAATGTTATGTTTCATGTCTCAACTGTCAGTTTCCAGTGCCAGGGTATATGATGCCTGGATCTGTCCCACTTGTGTACTGTGACCCTACAGGACATTTGTAGGCTTTTGCCACTATTTTAATTATCTTATGCACTTTGTAAAGCCCTCTGTGACTGTGTACTCTGTGAAGGCTTCTATAATTACAATTACAATAAATCACTGACAATCATGATGAAAAAGTCATTTGAACAAAAAGAAAACACAAATCTTCTGTGGCTAAAGGTGTCAAAGTTCATTTCCCACTTTGTGATTATAGTAAAGCTGCTTCTCCTCTAACATATGAGATATTACATAACCACTTCAACAGAGTGCCTTACTTACTCTAAAAAGTTATTTTCTTTCAGGTAACAAAACTTTTGGGTCATTAGTTTGTCCTTATTGGTCATGCAGGACTGAAGAACATCTGCAAAATAAAAAGAGTCACTTTATCATACTGTTTACACTCTAAAAACAAAAACAAAGTATTTTTGAACACTTATTAGGTATGAAGGTAGACATGCAGTCACAGACTTCCTGTGAAACAGTGAAGGTGTACAGAGACAACAATATTAAAATATAAAGCTCATCATTATATACAGTACTTGTATTGAAATACACTGGCTTCTGTCGTAGTTAAGCTTTATTCAGCTACTCACTCAAAGCTACTAACTAGCTGTCTTGCTATTCTTTTTCACAGTTCAGTGGTAACGACAGAAGGATATATTGATTTGTCTCATCGAATTCTAAACAGTAATACTGTAATACAAATTTTTATATGACCTCGCATTTAACCTTTTAACTGAGACAATATAAATTGAGTATCGCAGTCAGGTTTAGAAGTTTAATCTTGGTGCAAAGATTTGTCTGCAAGTCAACATCTGTAATTAGAACATAACTTTAATATGTCACTGTCCTCTGTACAAATATATTTTCTAAATCTACTTTTCTTTCTGCTCACATGCACAGTGGACACAGATTTGGCACAGAGGCTAGGCAAAGCATAAGAATAGACAGATAAAGACAGCTGGGGAAACAGGTACCATTTTTCATCTGTCAGTGAAATTGTATCCTCTTTGCCTTGTTTGGAATTGTATTATTCACCTAAGTGGTGGCCTGCACATGAAGAAAGAGTATAAAGCCTTGGAACATGGCCCAGCACAACTTTGAAGCCGACAGATGGACAGGAGATAACGTCATCCGATCCTGAAAATCCTTCCAACGTAGCAACGAAAATGCCAGACTCTACACATCAGGCCCCCACTCCCGAGCTGGGTTCTTGCCATTGGCTTCCTTTGTCTGTTATGCAGCATAAGCCATCATTAAAGAAAGCTAAGTTATTTCTCCTATGTGATTTCTTACCGCTGCATCACTAAAGAAGGGGTATCGCCTTTTTATATTATATCTATATAGTTTTCGGATTATGTAACACACCGCCATTACCAAAGAACTCATTCCAACACGGGAGCTAACAACCCCTGCTAGATACAACATCATAACTAAAGAACTGGTTATTGACTTTCGCACCAAACAGCCTCTATACCCGGTTTCTATTCAGTGAGTGGATGTGCAGTTTGTTACAAACTACTTGGGGGTCCACATTGATGATAGCTATATAAGAAAGTGGGTAGTGACATAGTTTATTTATTCTATAACCCTGTGATTGCCAATGTGATTTTCTACGCTGTAGTGTGCTAGGCTCTCCAAATCAACAAACTAATTAAGAAGACAGGCTCAGTTTTGGGACACACTCTTGACCCACTAGAGGTAGTATCTGAAGGAATAATGAATATAAAACTGATGGCAATTATAGAAAATTCTGCACATCCTCTCTATGACAAATTACCATCGAATACTTTTATCTAGCAAATTATTCCACAGAAATGTGTCAAGAAACTCTATTGGTGCTCCTTTATGCCGAAATGGCAATGTGGCTATAACATGCCTCACTATAACTGCTCTCTTATTATTAGCAAAGACAACAGTTTTTTTGCAATTTTCAAGCGTGTTGTTGTGGTTGCTGTTTGTTATGTTTCTATATTTGGTTTCCATAAAAGCTACATTTTCCACTGACACAAAGAATTATGGGTCTGCCAGTCTAACTATGAATCTAGTTAAGCTGAAAACACAAATAAAGAATTTTTATTTTTCTCATGATGTATTAATCTTTTTTCCTTATTCACTGTCAATATACTGGGGAAAGCACAGCAAATTAACCATGACTGTTATTCTGAAATTACTTTTTATCCCCAAACCTTCTCAAATACAGTATATGTATATTACTCTGGGTAACAGCATTTTCCATAAAGGTTTATCTCATTTTGGGTGTCTTGCTACAAACCTACTTCACTTTCCTAAACTATTTTTCACCTGATACACAATTAAACATGAGTGATGCATATAAAACAGAGCTTTTAGTACAAAATCTTTCAAAAGAGGTTGGATTTAAACCATTACATTTTTCAAAAGATGAAATAATACATCCTGTTTCAACATTATATTTACAATTTGATACACAAGTTCCTTCTCTCTCCAAAAGGATTTGGTCAATGAATATATGTTATTCTTCACTAATGATGAGTATAATAGTTGACTTTGTACTGGCTGTATTGATTATTAGCCAAATACACTAAAATAAACAATATGCCTTGCAAAAACATTTTAGACTGGGGGCCACATTTATAAAGAATTTGTTGGTATTTATAAAAGAAAAATTAATGGGGAACATCCATATATTTACGGCAACTCTAATCCATGCCTACACCACATTTCAAATAAACTGAGAAATGACAACAACCTTGATTAAGTTGGGAAATACAGCCAAACCAGATAAATGACAACTAAAAATAATAACCTAATAATTCACATCACCAAGCTGTTGTTATAATGTGCACTGACATGACATAAATATTACACCATAAAAGTGATGAATATGCTCTACAGACTATGTTTTAGTTCCCTTTCAAGAGGGGCAATACTGCATATTTACAAGTTTTGGTTATTCCTCAGTTTATGTCAGCTGCCTGTTATCACTTCTTAGGGTACTGACTGACAGGCAAGTAACATCTCGGCCAAGTTTCACTCTGTCATGTCCACTGTGCTGGAAGCCATTAAGGGCAAATTTACACTTCACGCTCAGAATGCATACGCACATGAATCATGGCTGCCATGTATTCCCAGTGTTTATTTGGAGCATCATCTGAGCACGTCCTCAGAAATTAACGTGTCGTGTGCGCAAGTTGCAGTACCAGCAAAAACTCGGGGAGCACAGTTTGTTCAAGTTGGAACGTGACATCAGAGTCTCGGTTTCCTATCAACATGTGATAGCAAGTCACTTTAGAGATCCTACAGGATCGATGCGCGTGTTTCAATGTTTGATGAATGGTTTGATGTGGTGAAGCAAAATGCTGACATACAAATGCATTTGTGGTGATTTAATATCCAAGCATCGCATATTCCCCATCATAATGGCGCAATTTTAAAGGTCTCACATACCATCTTCTGAGGCATCTTTTTTTTTTTTTTTTGCACCTTCACAACAGCATCAGAATGTACAGAAGGGTATTTGAGCTTTCACACAGTGAAAAGGTCTATTTTGTGATTAAAGTGGAAATTTTGACTTTAATCTTGGAATTTCCACTTTAATCCCGTAGTTAATTTTGTCATTAAAGTAGACTGTCGTTAACTTCATCTTAAAACCAACCCACTTGTTACTACATGCTTCTGGGGCTTCCTCCTGACCTGACAGCAGCAGCAAGCAACAATAGATTGCCACACAGAACACATTAAATGTATGATATTCCAGATCTCTGCGCATTTAGAATCCTTAGATTTATACTTGATATCACTTTCATGATGAAATGCATTAAAGTTATATATATGTTACATTATATAGATTTTAATAATTAGATATTTTGTTCCTGAAAATTTGTTAGCATTGTAGTAGAAAAGTTATCATACAGAAAGTTCTGTTAATATGCATCACAGTCAGTTTTCATATAGATGCCTATTTCAAATATATCATGGCAAAATATGGCTAGTGAAATGCATCCTTGAACTGATGTATCCAGAGTGTTTTAAACTTGCATGAAATGTTTTCAAGCCACAGTCTGCAACAAAGCAGTAAAATATGGAAAAATCCAGAACTAAATACATTTGTACAGGCACTTTATAAAATGTACAATCATTATACAGTGGCACCTCGGTTCGAACCGAAGTAATTTCCCCCATAGGATTGCATGTAAATGCAATTAATCCGTTCCAGACTGTACAAACTGTATGTAAATATATATTTTTTTAAAGATTTTTAAGCACAAATATAGTTAATTACACCATAGAATGCACAGCGTAATAGTAAACTAAATGTAAAAACATTGAATAACAATGAGAAAACTAACACTGCAAGAGTTTGCGCTATAGCACTACGAACCGTTCACTAAAACCACTTTTTTAATGAGTTTTAAGCACAGGGGAAAAAAAATGAACATTTGAAAAATCCATAATTTAATAAACCACCAAGAAAAGTAACATTGCAACAATGCACGCTACGAACCGATCGATCGCTGTAAACAGAAGTGAAGTGGAGTTTAAAATCCAATAGAAAAAAGTCTTCATTAAATACAAAGAGGTTAAAACAATGCTCAGATCTGTCTCTTTAAAAACAAGCCCAGTGCATTCTTTAACTGCCTTCTTGGCCTTGTGCATCCAGCTGTCTCTCTCGCTCGTGTGTGTGTGTGCATCTCTCTTTCTCTGTGCAAAGGGAGAGACTGAACACGTGCAGAAATCAAATCGAAAGGGAAACTGGATTGTTCGTATACCGAGTGTGTGGTCGTGAACAGATGCAAAAGTTTGGCTAACTTTTTGGTCGTAAACCGATTTGTACGTGTTCTGGGATTTTCGTGAACCAAGGTTCCACTGTATAAAAAAGACTGAACTAAAATAACATTCATTCATTTATACTATATATAATATGTACAAGGCTGATAATTTGAAGTATAAATATAGTGAAAATTCTCATTCGGATGTATCTGAACTTCTTTTTTTTTTAATCAGGGTGTTAACTTTAAATATATATTTTGTTAAGAAAACTTGGAAAAAATATCACTGAAGAGGCTTACTAAAATCCTGCCAAAGGGACTACAACTTAATCTTATCCAGTAGTCAATTTTGTTTATAAGGAATACACAGTTGCTGCCATAGAAAATTTTGTTTGTGTAAAAAGGTTATAAATGATTTGATTTTAACTATTGCAATGCAGAGTAAATTTCAAAGCCAACTGAATCATGCTGCTCACACTGATCTAGGTAAATCTCAACAGCAATGCAAACTAGAATAATTCCAACTACAAAAGTATACTTTATAACAGTAGTCAAACAGAATTTTTGACGATGAAAAAAAAAGTCAATAACATTATTATTAGGTTAATTTAATTTTATTACTACATTGTTACAATAAGAATAATGCAAGATGAAAATATAGCCAACAAAAACGAATATTAGATGACAAGCAAATAATACTACGGATTTTTTTATGATAAAACTGTCAGTTGCTTTTACGGAGCACACCAGAAATGTTCCGAGCGTCAACTGGATGATAACATACATACAAGACCGCAAGATTATTACAGTCTGCTTTATATATAACATACAGTATATATACTGTATATATATACTGTATATATATATATATATATATATATATATATATATATATATATGTTACACACAGTATATGTATGAAAAACTAGACAAACAACAACAGTTTAGTCCAAGTTATAGCCTATAAATAACATATTTATAACTGCTTATAAAAATTACTGATAAATGTCATGCCTATGATATGGACGGTGAGGTTAATGACAAAAAAAGAGAATGGCAAATTGTTTATATTTTAACAATATAATGACTATGCAATATGGGCAATTAGCATGCTTAAAATGCTCTGTTTTTTTTTTTATCGTTTTTTTTTTATTTCTTTATTAATTTTATTACAATCAATACATAGCAATCAAGTTTTTACAAAAAAAAAAAAAGAATTATGCTAAGAACAGATTTTTTTATCGTTTTGTATGAAACCAAAATGAGTTAAAAATGCAGACGTTACCTTTGGCTTTGATCTTTACTGTCACTCTTTTTATTACTTTTACTCTCTTGAGGCAGTTCTTTCAAAAAACTGTAAATTTGGCTAAGAATATAAAGTGTACAATCACTGACACCTATGTGTAGTTTGTTACACGTTTATTCTTTATTCTGCATACCTCCAGTCTGATTCATTCTTAAGATGTTGCCATCCAAGAAAAAAAACACTACCAGTAAATAAGATTTTATAAGGATATGGGAAATGTCACTGCATTGAGCTAGTAAACCATCTACCACCATAAGTTTAGTGGCATCCTGGACTAAAATTGCTATATAACCCACTGATTAGGAAGCTGAAGCCTGTCCCAGCAGCAATAGACAAAAGGCAAGAACCATCCCTGAACAGAATAACATAAGCCCAGTTGTGCTGCGGAGGTAAAACAAATGGATGTCCTTGGGAGAAAAACACAAGCACTCTTAATTAGTCAAAAAACACATACTGATGGCCATTCAAGAGAGAAAAAGGTCTTCTACTCACTTTCAGTTACATACACAACACTGTGAGGGTTTCTCTTCAGAACAAAGCCATACTCCAGAAGCAGTCGCTGGCTGTCATGAGGTCCATAACATATAAATACTTGTTCATATCTTCTCCATCTTGATTCTGCTTTGATCTCATAACATCTGGTATTTAAATTGAATGCAGCAGTTACCTGCAAGGATGAAAAAAAGTTGTTGTTTTTTTTTAATAATTTTTCTTATGTGCCACAGACTGAACAGTGCTGCAGCACACAGTTAATAGTCCTTGGTTTGAACATCCAACCAGAGTGCAGTAGTTTGCACTTTTTTCTCAAGTCTGTGCGAGTTTTTTTCTGTATGCTTACATTTTACTCCACTATTCAAAGACCTATGTCTTTATCTTGACTTGTAATTCTAATTTAGCCCTTCAAGAGTGAGAATATGAAGGAATTTGCCCTGTGATGTTTGCTTCCTTCCTTGTGTCAGAAACTGCTGACATAGGCTTCAAACTCCATGACCCTCAACTGGATTGAGCATATTTGATAATGGATAAATGTCCTGACAAGACAGAGTAGACTTGTTAATGTTTTTTGTATCCATTTGCATGCAGAATTAAAACAACAATATGTTGTAAAGTTACACAGTAGTTCTGACTTCCAAGGGAGTTCTATATAGCAAACAAAATCAGAAACACCAAGTACCAAAATTATAAACCCTTTTACTGGAATTTCACCTTCTGCTGATGTACTGTAAAATCAATACAAATACAATACAAATCATCTCAAACCTTTTCCAGCTTTAACAGGATCTTGTAATCAGCACATTTATGCTATCGTGGGCTGCATCAGGAGTGGGCAGGAGGAGTACAGGAACCTAATCAAGGACTTTGTTTAATGGTGCAACTCAAACCACCTACACCTGAACACCATCAAAACCAAGGAGCTGGTGGTGGATTTTAGGAGGCACAGGCCCCTCCCGGACCCCGTGATCATCAGAGGTGACTATGTGCCGAGGGTGCAGACCTATAAATACCTGGGAGTGCCGCTGGATGATAAATTGGACTGGACTGCCAATACTGATGCTCTGTGCAAGAGAGGACAGAGCCGACTATACTTCCTTAGAAGACTGGCGTCCTTCAACATCTGCAATAAGATGCTGCAGATTTTCTATCAGACGGTTGTGGTGAGTGCCCTCTTCTACGCGGTGGTGTGCTGGGGAGGCAGCATAAAGAAGAAGGACGCCTCACGCCTGGACAAACTGGTGAGGAAGGCAGGCTCCATTGTAGGCAAGAAGCTGGACAGTTTGACATCCGTGGCAGAGCGACGAGCGCTGAGCAGGCTCCTGACAATAATGGAGAATCCACTGCATCCACTGGACAGGATCATCTCCAGATAGAGGAGCAGCTTCAGCGACAGACTGCTGTCACAGTCCTGCTCCACTGACAGACTGAGGAGATCGTTCCTCCCCCACATTATATGACTCTTCAGTTCCCACCCTTGGGCTAAACATTAACATTATTCAAAGTTATTGTCTGTTATACCTGCATTTTTATCACTCTTTAATTTAATATTGTTTTTTGTATCAGTATGCTGCTGCTGGAGTATGTGAATTTCTCCATGGGATTAATAAAGTATCTATCTATCTAAGTAATATATTCATCAAAAGCTCACTAGTCATGCTGTACCAGGTTATACACTTTTTTACACTGTTAAAAAGGGCGTATAGAAAGGTAATCAGCACTCAGTCAGCATCCATTTAAATGATCCCTACGGGTCCTCTTTGCACAGCGCAGGGATGACATTAGTCCAGCTGAGAATAAAAAAATATCTGTTGCGCAAAGATACAGATACAAAAAGGGATTACATGCAGAATGTGTGCATTAAAATTAAGCTGCAGACCAGTTATTTAAACAAAGACCACTTTTCTAAAATGCACTGCTATGTCATGCCACATTCACAATTCTTCAACTGTAAACTGCATGGCTTCCAGTTAAATTCCTACCAACAACTCTGTTCATCCACCCATATTCTAAATGTGCTTATCCAGGTTAGGTCCAGGGGCAGCTTGAGCCTATCTCGGCAATCAGCAAGCAAGCAGTCAAGGTGGAAACAACACCTGGACAAGGCACTAGTCCATCACAGGGTGAACACAGACATTCACCAGTGCCGATTTAATAATGCTAGCTCACCTAACTTGCATGTCTTTGGACTGTGAGAGGAAAGCTCATGCGGACACAGGTAGAACATGCAAATTCCTTGCAGGGAAAACCTAGGATGTGAACCCTGGTCTCCTTACTGCAAGACAGCTACACTACCACTGCCTCACTGTGCAGCCCAACTCTGTTCATTTGTTTAAAAAAAAAAAAAGAGAGAAAAATAATTATCTATAAAGGGCCTAGAGATGGATCTCACTAGAGAAAATAAAATTACAGCTATTATGTCTGCATTTCTACCTTTCTTTTCTAGCCTCCTGGACACCATCTCCAGAAATGCAATTTTCCTTAACCATAAAACATCACAGCAATCATTTTCCTATAGTACTACACACCATGTAACTTTGTGAAATGCGTATACAAATAAAGTAGTTACTTGTTTCAACTTCAGTTTTATTACAGGTATAATGAACAATCTTTGTCATGAGCTACAGTAATATTTGGAAATACTAGCATGTCATAACCTAACACAGGACATTTCCAGCGCTACTTCTCCTTATGGCCTACACATCTCTATTTTGATACACCCATTGATAGGATGCAGACGCCCACAGGGTTTAGCTCTCTTGCATAACCAACTGAGCCGTTACACTGCTGCATATCTCAAATTTCAAAATTTCAACAAGATAGAGAGGGAGATAATTTTTTAACCTTTGTGATGAACAAAATGTACTTTCTCTGTAAATTAAGTAAAAGAGAAAATGGTATTTTAAGTCCTTTTCTAGAATAAAATGGTGACATCTTTCACAATACATTACCAGTTTCAAACAGTTGAGAATTCAAGGATTAATGTGAAAAAAAAACAACAAACATTCTCACCTGTGTTGTTGCACTATGATTCAACAAGTCCAAATAGGGAGCTAAGGCATATACATCCACATCTCTAGAAAGAAACTCACTTTGGGTATTTTTCATGTATACAGTGCGGGTATTAACACTAGACCAGGCCCACCTCAGGGCATCAAGAGTGAAGATATCATCGATTTGTTCAGTAAATAAAGGTTGTAGAGAGTGAAAGAACTTCCGGGATGAGAGGTAAAGCTCCTCAACAATAACTCTCTGATCCTTTGCTTTTCCACGCAGAGGTTCAGGAAGCAGGTCTGTAATGTTGCCTGGTAAATAAGCAGCGCAATCAAATGTCTTTGGGAGAATGTCTATGTAGGGCTTCCAGTCAGACTGTGTCCCAAAGTGAAGTTCAGCAATTAAGAACACACAGAGTGCCAATAAGGGTGATACAGGAGGCTTCCATCTACCAGGGAAAGAACATAAAAAGTCATGTTCCATAACTTAAAAGTTAATTAACAGATGCAAATGAAAGTAATGGACAGTTTAAAGCGATTTCTTTTTTGTCTTGGCAAATTAAAAGTATGCTGCTACAAATTATTAGTAAGAAAGTGGTTGAAGTATTTTGGAGTTAATTTGCCTGGAAACAGTGAGGATAAAAAAAGCAGTATCATGTAGCGAGATATGGGTTACTATTATGACATTTGATGATGCATTTAATCCATCTATCTATTTTACAGGTTTTTTTTCATACTGAGGGGTTCTGCAGACATTGCAAATACAGGGCAGGAACCATTTGTGGATGGGACCCCATTCCATCAGAGTTCAAGAATGTTCATGGGAGGTACAGTGCTAAAGTAATGACTGGTCCCTCCTGGTATAAGCATCTTTCCCCCAAGACCCTGAACTAGCTACAGGTGCTGGAAGGTGAATGGATACGGGAATGTGTTATTTAAAATTGTAGCAAAAAAAAAATCTGTTTTACTGTGTTATAAATGACATCAAAAAAATCATCACTGAGTAGGAAAGTGATTTTACCTTTTAATATAGTCACCCATGTAACTCTTAAGCACTGTTGAGGTTGTTAGTAGGCAGCTCTCTGGTAAAGAGATAATGAGGTCACCAGCCTGCAAAGAAAGACCACATAACATTTTTAAACATATTTCTTTAAAATCAAAAACACAAAATTATATCAAGATGCCTTAACTGGGGCCTCACCAAAATCATATCAACATTTTGAGCTTTGGACCTCACAAAATACAGTGCTTCCAAGTTTCATATCCATTCCTTTCTTAACCATGCTATAAACTGCCTTTTACATGATAACCCAGACTGTTTTTTTGATCAACTCTTTATTGAAAGGCACAAATGGCCAATATATTATGGTAACTAAAAGCAATTATTTTTACATATTATAAAATAACAGCCACTGTACTTTTTGGTACTTATTATTTATCTTTATATGGATTAGCACCAAGATATTAGCTAATATCAGAAATGTGTGTTGACTTAGTAACATTAAAGCATGCACATGGTGATGGGAGTGAAGCTTTTGGATCAATTGTATAAGGAGGTGTCTTACCGACTGTAATTTACTCTAATCACAATAGTTTGGCCCATTCCATCAGTTATCCTGGAATGTTACAGATTTGCATATTTGTTTGTTTTCAGCAGATAATAAACTGATACAATTATAATTTTCTGTCCAAAGAATTATTGCTGGAAATATTCCATGCGCTGAAAATATATTCAACAGTGTCAGATGCAAAAAGTTGTACACATACATTACACAGGTCCATTGTATTTAATCTTGCTCACTTATATTTGAATCAAAAATTGCTTCTATATTTGCAATAAAAGATCAGGATCTTCATATGAACATGTAGCACTCCTCAAGGCTATTCTGCTTTAATGGAAACACTACTGGCACTGCTATAGCATAATACTGTATTCAGAACCGTTACATCATGGACTCCAAGTTTGAATCCTGCCCTGGGCCTCTGTCTGGGTGGTACTTCTACATTATCACTGTTTCTGTAGGTTTTTTTTTTTTCCTTATTCGTCAAGTATTCCAGTTTTCTTCCCATATGTGAAAGATGTGTTGTTCTTAGTCTGGTGATCCTAATTGGCCCCCTGTGAGTATATGTGTGTGTCACTGGGACCTTTAATGAACAGGCACTTAGTCACGGGCTAGTTTCTACTGTGTGGCAGCGCACCCAAGATTAGGCTCTCGCTCCCCATGATCTGGATATGAAAGGAATTTAAGAATGCTACATATATAAAATCAAATCAAATGAAATAAAGCACAGCACCATGCTATAATATGTATACTGCATTAGACAAATATATACATGTATATATTGTATCATATTATAGGCTCTCAATGTACATGCTTAATACTACAATTACCCAGATCTGTCTGAAAAATAGGCCTCACAACAGTGGAAAGAAAAAAAACATTATTTAAAAACGACACTGACTGGATGAATGCACAAAGGAAATTCCAAGATCAAGTGACACATTACAGTCGTCACTAATCACTATAAATTTGGTGCCAGAAAGCGGCATCCCTATTGTGAAATATGAAAGTAGTAGCATCTCACACATGGCCTGGGCAGATAAAAAGAAAATGAATGTAAACTCTAAAGAAACTTTGGCTGCAATCTATAAGAGAGCAAGAGGATTTCACAAAAAATAAAAAAAATGTTCAAAAGTACTATACACTAACGATCCCCATCTAGCTTAATGTAGGTTAAGACATTTTATAGTGTACAATGGGCAAAAATTGCAGTATATATGTGCAAACCTAAAAGAAAGGCCTCTAGCACAATAGTTGTTTTCAAGGTGTGGCTCACAGACCACCTACCTGTTTACATTGGGAGTCACATAGGCTACAAAGTGATATTTAGTTTGCTCCTTTATGTATTTACTCCATTTTAACATACTTACTGTTGCCTTACATAAAACTTTTTATTACCAGTTTATGTTAGAGCATAAGCATGTTATTGCTGAACCAAGATATTGTCATGCATTCAAAGGCATTGTAGTTTCTACCAACAATATACAAAACTGTCAGTTTAGCTCTTCCTTAATATGGCAGTATTTGTTGTTTTATTAAAATAATGATGTTCCCCAATCTCTGAACTCCTGTGTGAACCTCCCCACTAGTAGGGCCACAGGGAACCTCTAAAACAAAAAATACAAGATATCCATCCAATCTTCTAACTGATGCTTAACATTTTTTCCCCTACTTCTCTCTGCTACCTACTTCTCCACAGAGATCACAGTCACTCTCTCTCTCCATGCCCTGTGCAAAGCACTGTTCACCCCTCTCTCGCTCCAACCTATTAATGAATCCCAACTCATTTTCTCATGGTCATTTGAGGAACCTTGTGTATTCCAGGGGTGTATGAACCACCTTGGAATAAACCATTCCAGAAGGCTAGACCTGTAATTTAATTCCAGTAATTCCACTTTTAATCTACAATTTACACCACTTTATTCATTTGTCACTCAGGGGTATTTACTTATTTATCGCTATCAGGCTATTGCAGGACCACTATGCTCCTAAATGAACTTTCCTTCTGTTACAAATGCAGGGAAAACCACTAAACAATGCTAATAAAGTATTCAGTCTTTCTTCGCAGCAATAACTATTTTTACTTCTATTCCGCTACATACTGCTTCACTCCCTATCCCATTCTTATTTCTCTTGATTCCTTTTCAAACTTGGTCTCTTTCTCCTATCCAACCATTTTCTTTCACTGTGCTAACTTCTCTTAAATCCACCTAAAATCATCCTACAGGGCTTACCCCCTGGCAAATGTAATCCTTTAATTCCACATACAACACACCCTTTCTGCTTCATCAGTGCTTTAACTTTCCCTGACAGTAATTTATGTTCGAGGCCAAGAGGCTATTACAGACTGTGGAAACTTTAAAAGTGTGGAAACTCAAATCCAGGTAGGTTTCAATATATCATTAATTTGGTTTTTGTACATATTGTGGTGTTTTATTCTTTTCAGAGGTTTTAAAATATATGGAATAAATTCCTTTAATTAGTTGTGTGGTATGGAGTCATTTTCTTTTCTTAAGAATGTGTTGCATCTAGATGCTGTGATGATTGATATATGATTTTTTGTGCCTTTTCCTTAATGTTTTTTGGTGATCTGTGTGGCTAAACTGGGGTTTTCACACCCTGGGAATCAGATTTTAAATATCAGTTTTTCTTCATCTGACTTGAATCATATTCCTGCAGCATCACTTAACTGTGCTAGGAGTGTCAGCTAATGCCAAGGCAATGCTCCCAGAATTCCACAGGAGTGCTCAATGCATACTGTCACCAGTGCAACCTATATGTTTCGGTCCATTCCATTCTCATTTATTTGTCTGGATAATAATACTACACATGCAGTTCTCTGTTTCTTATCTCAGTGTTCTGACTTTCTTTTCATTCAGTTGTTTCCTGGTTCTTGTCCTATGTTTCTGGCTTAGCAAAAGACCTGTTAATCTTTTTGGTATTGACCCCTGCTTGTATTATTTTCCACCTTGTTTAATCACCTGATCCTTTTAAATAAAATCTTTTTCACATACTCTTAGAAACAGGTGCCTGGCCATTTTGGGCTAGGTGTTTGTTTGTGTTTATGCTTCTTACTAATCGGGACTCATAGGATACGACTTCACTGTTGTGATGGTACAGAGGCCAACTTCACGCACTTCTTGGTTGTCAAAGATTCTGGCTACTCTAAATAAACGTTTATGGTGGTAGATAGTGTTTGAAAGAATTCCTTGGTCCAGGATATTTACTGTCTCTTTGTTTTCTTGTTTTGGTTAATGTTCTTTGGACTGGTTTATGTTTAACTTCAACATCATTTCAATTTTGTCCCTAAATTTGTCTTGCTTACCTCCTGGTCCATACTGCTAAACCTAGCCTGTTCTAACCAGGTACAAGAAAATGTTAGTGTTGTAACCTAAATATACCAGTACAAGTGAAATGCAGCAAAATTACCAGTTCAGAAAATGGCCAGTTCACCTAGGTCTTCAGGAACGCGACTGTATCTGACTTTCCCTTTTGACCATTTAAGTTTTGATCTAATTTTTGATCTATAAATACTTTAAATTTGTTTGATAATATTAATAGTGACCATGATGAATATGTATGGACCTCATTCAAAAAATCAATATGTTTAATTAAAAAATTACTTTTTTTGATACCTTTGCCCCACTTTGTGGAATTTATTGCCTCATTAATGCAGTTAAACTAAATAACTGTGGAATAATTTGGCAGTGTGAGTATAAATAACCTTATTTGCTGGAAGGTCATTCTTTCTGGTGGTAATAATTTATAATAAGGCAACAACATCTCAACTTGGGACATTTCAGTAAAAAAATTAAAGGTTAATAAATCTGGAAAATTTCAAGTACCTGAAAAGTTCCTTGAAGTGCAGTCACAGTCATAAAATCCATCAAGCACTGTGATGAAACGGACTCTCCTGAGCACTGTCAAAGGAAATGCAGTCTAAGAGTGACTGCTGCGGAGCATAAGTAAAACCAGCCTACATGGTAGTGCCAGTGCACGGAAATAACTACTGAAGAGTCAAAAAAGAAATGACTTGCTTGGGTCAAGAAGCACAAGTGGTGGACATCAGACCAGTGGAAATCTGTCTTTTGGTTTGAGGAGTCCAAGTATTAGATTTTTGGTTACAGCTGCCATGTCTCTGTGTTATGTAGGTAAAGTAAACAGATGATGTCAGTATAAGTAGCTCCTATGGGCACTGGGGACAGGGATGTGAGGCTCTGGGGGTGATTTATTTAGAATTGAAGGCATACTTAACCAGCATGATTTCCAGAGCAGTCTGCAGCAACACACCATCTCATCTGATTTGCACTTAGTGTTATCATTATTTGTTTTTCAACTGGACAACAAAACAAAACACACATCCAGGTTGTGTAAGAGCAGAAATATGATGTAGTGCTGTTTTAGGTGACATGGTTTGGGATGACTTTTACAGGATAGTGAAGGAAAAGCAGCTAATATGTGCTCAGCATATGTTGAAACTCCTTAAGACTGTTAGAAAATCATCCAAGATGCTTGAGACACTGCCAAAAGTATACAAACTGTCCACCACCCTTTTACATCACTGCATAATGTCATATGTGTTCTTTTATAGTTTTGGTGTTTGTATTATTCCAAAATGTAGAAAACAATAAAAATAATGGAAATGTCTTTGTGAGCAAATGTATCCAAACATTTCCTGCCTGTAGTTTAGACATGGGTAAAGTGTTCCTTGTTCCACAACACTTTTGGGAACAACAGGCTAGAGAATATTTATGGATTCAGACATTGTCTGCTTATTTTTCCTAAATTAATCTGGAAAGATTGACAAAATTCAATGTGTTCTATTAATCATTGGTAAAACCTCAAATTCTTTATTGCATCAAAATGAAAATACTTTTCCTAGCCACAAATGTGTTTATTTCACTTAAACATGTACTGTATTACCTGCAATTCCTTTGTGGTCATCAAACCTCTTCCAGTATCTAAAACACAGAAAAAGATATTTAATACATGCTAAATCATTTTGACTTATTGTTCAATGTTTGCATGATTTTACAATATTTTGGAAAAATATATATTTATATCAAGACTGTAAAATGTTGATGGATATTCAAAAGGTCGAATTCTTTACCAAGTGACAGTTTTCACACAGGGATACAAAGTATCATACAAAGTATGGGAATGCAAGGTCTTTTATTTCATGTTGTATAATTAGATTCTAGGAGTAAAAGGATTTAATTTTTGACAAGCAAGAAATTGGTCACCAAGTTTTCCTTGTGGTGAAAAGTTTTATTTTGCTATAGCAGTACCGACTTCCAAAGTTTCAGCAGAGAAGTACACAATACCAATCCAACATCCACTTAATCCAGTTTAGAATTGTGGGGGCCAGAATCAATAAGGCACCAATAAGCTCTGGATGAAACACCAGGCAAAAACACAGCACATTCCCACACAAAAAATTTACAGTAAATTAACCTAACATGCATGCCTTGGGGATATGCTGAGGACTAGTGACACGGTAAAAACATGAAAACTCCACAGCAACAGCCACTAGGCTGGGATTGGACCCCAGCACTCAGGAGCTATGTGGCAGCAGTGCTAAACAGTTACACACCATGCAGCCTGGGCACATTGATAAAAACACAAAACTCCTGGACCAGTGCACCCATGTACATGTCCACAGAGCATACTGGGATCTGTAGTCCAACTGGGCCACCCTTCTAGGATAGGGAGACACACCCCTAATTTAAGAGTCTTCCACTTGACCCAAGGTGCTTAATTTGGGCAACGTCCTGAAACTGGAAGTGCTCCAGGGCTCAGGATAAAAGAGGCTGCCTACCTCATTCAGGGAGTTAAGAGTCAAGAGAAGAGTAGGGTGACACTCATCTAGTGAGGAATGTTGGAAGGAGAAGGAAAAAGAGATACATTTGTTTTGTGTTTATAACAAGTAGCCTGTACAAGGGTGCAATGTTTAATTCAATAAACCCATTTCAAACCAGAACTTGTATGTGTTCAGTTGTCTCTTGTGTTTGGGGCTCCAAGGCGCCCCTAATGTTTTTTAGAAATCTCTCAGATACTGTAATTGGGGCCCTATAGACCACTCTACCTTAGAGACCTACTTTGGTGAAGAGACCCCACCATACAGATTCTAAACACAATTTAGAGTAAGGGGGTGTGGAAAGCAAACCACAAGACAATATAAGGAAAAGGGACTGGAAAAAATACAAAAAAACATTCCAAACAAAATGAAAAACAGGAATGAGGCAATGATACAGAATGCATTCTGCAAAAGGACAGTCTTGACACAAGGTGAGGTCAGTATATCTTCTGGCCCTTTGGGACACAGAAGTAGACTAAGCACACTTGAGAACAGATGGACTGATAAAGTCAAACAGAAATTGTCATGCAAAAAAAAAAAATCTTTTGGTTAAAATCTTTTACCTGGAAAGCTGGCTGGCAAAAGATGACAGGATGTAAATCCCCTCAATTTCAACCACCTTTGCAGCTGAACATATTCTAGTCTGTAACTCAGGTTAACTAAAGAATAAAGAAGTACAACATTTTTGTTAAAGAATGTAATGGCAAACAAGACTTCTGCTCCTTCTGCAGAGGTCTTTATTTATAGTTTGTGACCTGCTGGAACATGATTGGATGTTAACTCAGCTGCTGCTCATTCGAACAGTAATCAGGTGTCTCAACACATATGAGAGAAGAGTTAAATATCAGTGAGTAGGAAAGGTTTAGCAAAAAGGAAAAGAATAACAGGGGACAGTATTGGAAAAATTATAATGGAATTACCCTCTTTTTGGAAAAAAACAATCAGACATAAATTTGCTAGGCACAAATGTTTGTAACACCTCCATCATTTCCTCTCTGCCATCAGACCAGTCCATGTTTCTAAGTGGACTTGTACAAACATAATGTCTACTATAGCCATGCATTTTCTAAACCTACTTTCAGGTGCTAGAACTTTTCCCAGGTCTGAGCATAAAATGATATACAAATCCTGGTCTGGATAAGCCTCAACATTCAGTTAAACCAAGTCAATTAACCATATAACACTCAACATAATGTCATATCACTGAATGGCAAGGGGGTCCTTAGAGGAAACCCTTTGAAAAACTGAAAGAACATGTAAAATTAAACCAAATCAGAGGCCTGCACTGCATAAATTAGCAACATAACGTGATGCACCAGTCTACAAAGACCATCTTTAAAGTCACACTAGAAAAATTCAATCCACTTATCTATCTAACCATCCACTTCTTGAACCTGTTTAACCCATTTGGGTCAGCACTGTAAATTGCCATTGTTTGTTTGACATTTTTCAAGCATTTTAATAGCATTTTACAAGTGTTTTCCAGGTGATTTTCATGAGTTTTCAAAGAAGTGTTTTGCAGAAAAATACATATTTGACATTTCCTGTCACCATGTTGTGGGTTGTGAGGTGTTCTATGGTTGTGAGATTGTTGTGTCCGAATGACTTCTATGACATAAGTGCTGTTAAGTGCAATGTTTTGTGCACGGATATTGGGTTCACCCTATTCTGCCACAAAAGAGTATCTCAAGGACAATTCGGGATCCACTATGAAGAACTCAGACAGTTTCCTGAAAAATTCCAGGATTACACACGGATGTCAAGAAGTACTCAGGTACAGTGATATCATAAAGACACTTTAACATATTTACAAAAGTGTATTCCTACAACTGAAAAAAATGATTGCTTTACTTCACAAAGATATTACCTTCTGTGGTCAGTGCAGCATCGTGCACTCTCTTGCTCCGTTAATATTACCATCACTCCTTGCACATCCAGTAAGAGGCAGTGACTTCCTGTAAAATGCTGCAAAAACATCCTTTGTTTTTGTTTTTTATTTATCCAGCTTTTTGCAAGCATTACAATTTATTTTAATGGACCAAACACTTTGGGAGAACCACTCAAACTGCAGCAGGGGTTTTCTAAACCACTCACTGCTAAAATGCTTAGACATGAGCAGTGTCATTGAAAATAATGGCAAATAACTTTACAAGTGGTTTAGGAGCATTCTGGTCTACTGCCAGAACTCTAGAAAAACACTTATGTGTGAAAAGTCCCATGGGGACTCATACCCCATCCTGGCAGCACTGGCTGCCAATTCACCACAGGAACATTTACTCAATTAGACAAGACCAATTTAAGATAACCGATTAACCAAGCACTCGTGTTTTTGACAAAACTTCCAACATCCATTTTGTGATACAGTAAATGATTACTTATTATTTTCAAGTGGCAGTGGTGCAGTGAACATCTCCAGAGTCCTGAGTTCTGATATTTGCCTGGGAACTTCAATCCAGGTGGTTACTTAGTGTGGTGGGTGCGACGATGCAATGTAATTAACGCATGCTCCCAACCTCCTCCTCCTCCTCCTAGCTGTGCATTTACCCATTCTCTTCATGTCCGCATGTGTTTTCCTTCCAAATGTAAAACATGTACTGTATGGGCCTGGTTAATCAATAATTCTAAATAGGTCAAGTGTGTCAGTATGGTATGGATTAGTTAGCTTCAGACTGGCTGCAGAACCCAAAAATCCTATTCCTGGATTAGGAAGATTTGGTTTAATACACAATAAGTTACCAAAAAAGAAAGGATAGAAAAAGCATGACTTTATAGAAATTTTAAAAACTGTGTTTTCATAGGACACTATTTACAACAATGACAGCATGTAATGGTCACACTTTGGATTGCATCAACTCATCAAAGCACTTTTCTGCAGAAGCTTACCTCCTGTGCCTACATGTGTCTGTTTGTCTTTCTTCTTTCTTTTTCTGCCAGTCCTCCCCAGGTTTTTTTTACATTCTTGGAAGTTCTAAAGAAAACAAAAAATAAAACAAATTTTACATCATTATTCCATAAGCTCCTTTACAGGACCTTTTAAGATTTCTGTACCTTTTCACTTTTTAATTACTTGTAGTACAATATGTAGTAATACTTCTGGCTCAGAGCTCCAGAAAAGTTTGAATCCCATAACTGCATGTTCACATTTTCATCCTGTGTCTGTATGAATTCTCCTAAAATAACCCAAATATATGCATCTTAGTTTTATCAGTGACTTTAAATTGGCCTAGCCTGATTGTGTGTAAACATGTTTGCCCAAAATGGACTGGTACCCAGTATAATCTTGTTTCCTGCATTGCACCAGATGTTTCAGTTATTTTTTTTTTATTTTGTCTGGGTAATCTGGATTTCCTCTTACTTCTAAAAGGCATTTCTTTTGTTTGAATGTGGATGTGTGTGTGTGTGATCCCTGAGTTGGACCAGTATCTAACCCAAAGTTGGTTTCTGCATTGTGCTCCATACTGCCAGGATGGAGTCTACGGCCAGCAACAGTAAATAGAACAGACTTTATATTGATTAGATGTATGAATGGAAGGATACATGGTAGTAAGTCACCATATAGTGCATGTGAGACTTCCACCTTTAAATCTCTGCTACGGATGATAGTTTGAAAATGGATGTCTGAGCTGGATTTAGTTATTTGCTCTTGTCAAAAAATCTATGATCAGTCTGTGAAAGTAAACATCACATACATATTGTATGTCTAAATTTTAAAATGTTAGACGTGATAAACTAGTAAAAACACAAAGACAATAAAAATAAGAATGATCATCGGCTCTAGACAGTTTGTAATGGTAAACTCTGAATCTGTCCTTTGATTAATGATTTAGCTAATGTAGTTCTTGTTAGTAAAGGGTGTTACTAATACTACTACTACATTTTAATATTGATAAAACAAAAACGTGTGATAAAAAACGTATTGTATTTTGACAGCAGCTACCAACGACGTAGACAAATAATGCATCAGGAGTAACGAAGTGCTTTATTTCATTTACAATTATTTAACGTATGCGGACAACAAGAACTATACTGCACTAGCTACTCCTACTCAGAGGATAGTACAGCGACCATTACATCCTCCACACAGAAGACGGCAGTAAAACTGAAATTCAGAAACAGGCAGTTCATTGTCCTGTACGTCATCAAAGTGAGTCGACTGAACGGTACGCATGCGAGGACAGCACGGATCCGGCAGTTAGCACTTCTTTGAGAAGTTCACATTACATAGATATGGAGATGCATCTATGTGCATTTAAATAAACTTCTCGAACAACGGAGTTAACTTACCACGCATGCCATGTTGCATAATTCAGGATTCGGTTAGTTGCTCAGTCCCAGAAGCGTTCTAGAATGCCCTCATATAATTCAAAAGCATAGCAATGCCTCATGGAAGCGTCTTTTCCTGGAAACTCCAGTAAATCCGATTCGAAGTGGTATGGCCCAAATTACCCTGAAATAATGTATTGGACAGTCTCTTAGCAGAAAAAAATACAGGTCTATGACGTAGGATTACACGCTCGACTTCTTTAATTGTGGGTTGAGCCAAATCAGGGGTGGGGATTACAAAGGAACGCCCCATCATGTGACTTTCCCCGTGCAGAAATTGTTTACATGGTCGATCCCCTGCTGAGTGTTTACGCGCTCCCTTTTTATTTATTTGGCTTTGCATTAGAGAGCTGCACGGTGGAACAGAAACGAAGTGTGTTTACATTGAGAAATAGAAATGGCTTGAATTGTTCCAATTCAGGAAGGCAAGGAGCCTGAGTCACTAACGAATCGTCGATTGGTCGAGTTAGGCCTTTTCACGGTACACGCATGCAGTGATACAGGAAGTCGTTGTATAAAAAGACCGACTTTTACCATGTTTTACTTATCCAGATGGACGACAAAGGCGGGTTTTGTTTGTAATGCTGCTAAATGAAATTTAGATTGCGGTCGATGCAGAAATGAGACGCCACCTGCTTCGTATACCTTCAAAACATTACTTTGGCCGATGACGGTCACGTGGTTGTTTACAACTCCAAACCCTAATCCTCTGCGTGCTTCTGCACCGTACCCCGTCGTTGTAGTTACGTCTGTTACACAGTATAGTAGGCAGTTCGTCATATTTGGACTGCTCGTTTCTAATCTGTTAATTTCTTTTCGAGAAGTGTTTTCGGCTTTGCAATATGAGCTGCCCCAAAGTAGCAATGGTGACGGGCGCCAACAAGGGCATCGGCCTGGCTATCGTAAGGGCTCTCTGTCGCCAGTTTGCAGGGCACGTATATCTAACTGCCCGAGATGAAGGCCGTGGCATGGCCGCGGTGCAGACTCTGCAGAATGAGGGACTCGATCCCCATTTCCACCAGCTGGATATCACCGACCTGAGCAGCATCAGGAGAATCCGCGACTTTATGCGAGACAAGTACGGCGGCGTCGATGTGCTTGTCAACAACGCGGCGATAGCCTTCAAAGGTACAAAAATGCATTTTTACTGAAATGTTTACGGTTGTAATTCTAGTAAAAGAGTCGCCTTCAAGTTAATAACAGCGACATTACTCCAAAACGTCAAGTCGCAGTTCTGAAGTCATAGCTCCCTTTTAGTTAATACTACTCGGTCAATCAACGTGATATAAACACAGGCCTACCTACTAACTGATTGCTTCATACTTTATGGAGATAGTGTTGCTCACAAAAAGTAGTGTGCCAGATTTTAGGTTTGTATGTTCATTATTTTCCGTCATAGAGTGGCTTTTAAAAAGGGACGTGGTCCTAATTTTACTGTAAAAACGAATAGTATTGGAAAAAAGGCTATCCCATACATCAAAAGTGGATTTTTCTTTAGTATTAGATATCTTGTCTAAAATAGTTGGTCCACAGCTGCATATTTGCCAATTTATGGCTTTCTGAAGACTATAAAAATGTTGTTTTTGCGCAGTAGGAAAACTTTGGACTTTTATTACTCATTTTACGGTTCTTCTTTAGCAAAGTGGTACCCTTACGAAAGAAGTTGAAGTTAATGATGTAAATAGCATTTAAAATGGGAAAAAATCATTTTACATCTGTATTTCAAAACAATACCGGCATTGTATACAAAGTCAACCATAAAATGAAGTATATCACCTGCAATAGCATAGTTTCATTATTAAATACACAATATAAATGTGATACTGTTCCTTGAACCAAACTATATTTACCAGAGTTTCAAACAGAAATGCAAAGTACAGAAGCTTATCATTTATAATTACATATTGGTGTAATGTAATTTTAAAAATGTATCAATGACTTCATAAATGTATTTTATGTATAAATATAGCTCTTTTTTTCTGCCAAACCCAATTCTACAGTTTAAATAAAGTGCAAAAGAAATAGTGTCTACTTAAGCAATGCAGATGTCCTTTTCCGCTTCATTTGGAAGTTTATACTTCTTGCCCAATGATATAAGATGTGCATCATATATACTACTACTATATATTCTACTCCTAATGAGTAATATCAAAAATTGAAAGATGTGTTTCGGTTTAGTTTGGAGATAGAGGGCCAAAGTTGCTCTAAAAGCACAAAATAAATTTTATACAACTTTCAGCAAGCCATAAATTGACAAATATGCAGCTGTGGACCAACTGTTTTAGAAAAAAAGACCTCTGAAGAACAATTTTTGAAAATTTCACGCATCTAGCATTTACAGTTTTGTTATGACTTATGGAATATTTGTCATTTTTTTCAGTAGCACTCATTTTTTAGTAAAATTGTGGCCAAACCACCATTGTAAAGACCCTGTATATCAGAAACTAATGAAAAGCTAAGCCTAAAATTTTGTACACTGGTTACTGGGCAGAAAGAAATTACTTTCTGCAAGTATGAAGCAAATTGGAGATGATCAGTTGAGAACGTTTTCTAAAATCTGTTGATTTGACATGAATTGATTCTACTACAAGATGTTTTCTCCCATATGAGTTTATCCCAACAATGAATTTTATTTGCCTACATTTAGTGGCTTTAAAGTCAATTCCATAATAAGAATAGTACATTCATGTATAGTTCCATTTTAGTTTCATTGCAACATAATGGCATTGCATCCAGAGTTAGTGTCTCTCTTTTTCAGACAGGGTAGGTGCACTTAGAGTTGGATCGAGTGGATTTAAAAAACAAACATTATTTTGTTAATTTGCTTTTTATGAATAACTTTGACATCAAACAAATTAAAACAATGGCATTTTAATGACAATTTTATATCACAGCTGTAGTTTATTTGATAAATTGAAACAAGTAAAAAAGTAAAAGATTAAATGTGGCATTTGCAAAACATTGTGCACCCTTTCAGTTCATCAGCTTTTATTTGGTTGGTAGTCTGTTCTGGCTTACAGTAGCTCCTTGGCCATTAGTATGTGCCACTGATGACCGTTACATAGCTCAATAAACTCTTAAGACTCTCTCAGCCTTGTTCAACACTCAACAACCAAAGGCTGATTAAAGCAACAGACCTAGGATCTGAAAATTAAACAAATTGATGCCTACAAACTAGGAGAAGGCTATGTAAAGATATGAAAGTGTTTCCAGCTAGTGATGAACACATTCTGAAATAGCAGTTAAAGAGAACAATGGAGGTCGAAACAAGCTCTGGAAGACCAAGAAAACTGACTGATAGAACAGGTCATATACTGTGCAGGAAGGTAAAGCAAAACTCTAATATGTCTGTAAGGGAGCTGCAGGGTGGCTTTTCTAAGAAAGGAGTAGTGGTGCACTGCTCTGCTGTCCAGCATTAGTTACATAGACACGACTTTAATGGAAGAAACTTTATAAGTAAACTGTGCTTTGATCACAAAAAAACAGTTAACAATGCAAACAATAACTGCATAAAGTGGGCATTTTGAAACCAAGTGCTGAACTCTACAATTATAACAATGAAAGGTTTGGAGTGACAAAAAACACAGCAACATTTGCGGAAAAGAAAACCCTCTCATTTATTAAGTGTGTGGTTGCTCTGTTATGCTTTAGGGTTTTGTAGCATTTAGTGGCAGGGAAAACACTGTGAGCGCAGGGAAAAAATGGATTCCACTAAATATCAACAAGTCCTCAAAGAGAATGTCAACTAGTTTGTCAGGAAACTGAACCTGAAAAAGGGATGGCTTCTACAATAAGGAAATAATCCAAAACACACTACATAATCTACTACGGAGGACCTCAAGAAACACAATGCAAAGGTTTTGGAATGGTCCACGGAGTCATGGAATCTCATTGAAAATCTGAGAGAAGATCTTAAACATGCTCTGCATGCAAGACAACCCAAGACTATCATATTAATAAAAGATATCTGAAGTTAACCATGGGTGTACATTTTTAAAAACGGAATTCAACGATTCACGGCTGGATATACAGTAAAAAAGGCAATCTGTGATTTTTGCCAAAGGGTGTGCTGACTTGGTATGGTGGCCAAATTTTTGCAAATGCCACATTTATTTTTATTTAATTTCATCACATCATAAACGCCCATTAATATTTTAATGAAATTGTATTGGTTTGTTTGCTGTCAAAGTTGTATTTACAATTTTTTACTTAGGATGTCAGCAAAATATGTAATTGGGCTGGGGCTTACAAACATTTCATGGAACTGTTAATGGGCAGTACATACACATTTTAGTAGCCCATTGTTTAAAGCAGCATATGTATGGGAAACCCAACATTTATGTTAAATCTTTTTTCTGTGTTAGAGATTTTGCTTTACAGCCTCTTTATGTTATTATTTTTGTTTAAACACTTTTTGAGTGTATAAGATAGAGATTGTATTTTGGTATTTTGATTAATAAGAGTGCATAGTGATGCAGTGGTTAGTGGCAAAGTTTTGTACTCGGGCCCCTGTGTCAGGCCTTCATGTTCATCCATTGGACTTCAAGGCTCCCTCCCACATGCGCTTATAAAAAAATGGATATGGGAAAATATTGCAGTTTAAAGTGGGTGGGCTGTTTAGGGTAGACAGTGCTTGGCTTCATTCAGTAGCCCTTCTGTTTTTAAAATACATACAAAAGCAATGGCTATAAACCATGACCTCCAACATTTTAATGAGCCCAATTTCAGTTTAAGTTGTTCACTGAGCATGCAACAATGTATTTCTGACCAGTTTACATGTTGCCAGAACTAAATGGTGCTGGCTTATTTAATTTCACTTTGAGAAGGATGCTGCGAAGAATTAATATTTTAGCACCTTGGGATGTGATCTGTGCTATCTCTATTATATAAAAAAAAAAATTTTGGGAGAGAGACAAGACATGATCTTCTCGGAAGACACTTTGACGTCATGCAAGACAAGGCAGTGAGACAAAAGGACAGCTGCTGTACAGGCTTTTAAATGATCTACATGCAGCGCGACAAGCAGAACACTCAGCTCGCCAGCAGCAGCAGCAAGACAGCAGCTGATCTGACCGCAACTCCTCAGCGTACATTCAGCCCCCGCACCCCCCCTTCATATCCCGCGAGAAAGACATTTAACCACGCCTGGGGCCAGAAATAAAAGACAGAGTAGATGACAGAAGTAGAATGTCGAAAAGAATTCAAAAATGTTGGCGCGGTACACATGCACAGCAGATCTTCTCAGAAGACACTTTGAAGTCCCGTGAGACTACTTGCACGGAAGACACTTTGAAGTCCCGCGAGACTACTTGCACATCATGCCCTACTTACGAACTATTTCTCAGAGACACTTTAATGTCCCGCAAGATAAAGAAAAGAGACAAAAGGACAGCTGCTGTACAGGCTTTTAAATGATCAACGGAGGAGGGAAGGGGAATAACTCATTCACTACAGCTTTATTACTTGCAAATATCAAGAAATAAAAAATGAATGAAATGAAAATAATCTGTAAATTGTACATCTGGTTAACCAAACCTGGGGTTGGCAAACAGGGGGCAGGGCCTCCTAGTTTTTGTAATTTTTAAAAGCATTTGTAGCATAGTTTGTGACTTTTATCAGTATCCATCAGAACTTTGAAGATTGTTCATTTTTTGTGGGTGCCACAATTTTGTGACTATCTTTCCATATTGTTCTTTCTTTGTGGGTGCCACTATTTTGTGACCATCTCTAAAAGAAAAAAAGGAAAAATTAGGAACTTTTGCTGTGTACCTTTTGACCTTTCTAATATCCAAGATTCTCTTTTCTGTGAACATCAAAATATTTTGTGAACCATTATAGTTGAACAACTCTTAGTCCTTCATCTTTTTACTTTTTTTTTTTCATTTCAACACATTTTTTTGAAACAGATACTTATGTGGGTGCCACTGCAGCATTACTGCTTTCAAGTACAATGTCTAGGATTCAAATTCATCATCTGTTTACTGACTGAGTGGAGTTTGCACACTCTCCTTTTTTGTGCATGGGTTTTCTTCACACTTCAAAGACATATCTCTTAGGTTAATTGTAGACTCTATACTGTCCTGTACAGGAGTTGGCTATGTGATTGGTTCCTGCCTTACAGCCAATACCCCCCACCCCCAAGAACTGGGTTAAGCCAGTTTATATTAGAAAATAAATATTTTATGATGAAAACACTGAAGTGCCAGTTTGTATTAGAAAATAAATACTTTATGATGAAAATAGTGAAGTGCCACTGGACCAAGTTGCTGCCTGTTGCCTTATTATAGTTACACCTAACTTAACTGGTGCTGGTTAAGAAAATAAGAAGCAACTGAGGACTGTAAATGTGTTTATTTAAGAATAAACAAAGTAGATAAGGCTGGAATTCTATCCAGAGTTAGGCTTTGCCTTATGTGCAATGCCATTTTGATAGGCCCTGGCTCCCACAACTCTTCTGGTTTAAACATGTTCTGTATTTGGACAAACACATTTAAGGATAGTGAATCATAACAAGCAAGTGAAATGAAATTTATAGCAATATTTGGTTTCTGGTTAAGAAAATGCTACTACAATAACTCTTGCAGCCATAGTTGCTCTCTAGGAGCTAAATATAACATCCCAGCCTTAGTCTTTACATAGTATATACAGCCAGACACCATACATACAAGAAGCTTTTTTCTTGTACTAAGAGAACACAAACTCCACCACTCTGCCATTTACCAATTTATACAAATGCACAGATATGGCATGGAGTTCAGGGAGTACTGTACCTGTGTTTGTTATTTTGAACTTTCTTCAGGAAAATCAAATTATAAAATTGATCTTGCATTAAACAATATAAGCATCATTGATTCTGCTCATTACCCATCACTGGGAGTTTTCAGTTTTACCTATTTTGTGGACAGTAAGCAGTGTTATTGGCATGACTGACGTACTACATCAAGGCACATTGCCCATACTGTTTTGTCTTCAGATTTTTCAGATCCATCTCGAATAATTTTTTACATTCACAGGTTTTAAAGCATGAAATATTAGCATCACCCTTGCCTAAATGAAGCATTTAATTAATTGAGATGTTCACAGTTTCCTAACTGGGCATCTTATTGTCCAGCAATTCTGCACAAACTTGGAAAGCTTTCTCCTGTGTGTCTGTATGCCTACACATGTAATGTTGCAATTGTGCCATTTCTAAATGTTCTGTTATACACTCTTCTGTCTGATGAATGCTAATCTGTGCTTCAGAGTCTTGGGTTCAAATCCCAGCACATTTATTGTCGTCGTGGATTTTGCATGTTCTTCTGTTGTCTTTCTGGGTTTTTCTTCAGGTACTCCAGGTTCACTCCTGCATTACAAAAAACATGCTTGTTTGATTAATTGGCAACTCTAAGATGGCCCTCGTGCCAATCAATAATGTTGCTACAGGTCTGATGATGATGTGATCTAAATCAATATCCTGTCTCAGTCAGTTATAGGGGAAGCAAATATATTGGATCTACAATTTCCCACGTGTTCAATGCCTTAAGACACTGGTCATTAATAGAGTTTTATGCCTGCTTGACTGTTGGTATATGTCTGTGAGCATACAGGATGGAAATTTCTCCACACAGTCGGCATGCTTTTCTGAGGGAATCACACAACCAGTAAAGACATACCCAGCATATTTTCACTAACCCTCTGCCTCATGGTCATCCAATGCTTAAACCTTCATGGTGCTTGTTGAAGTAACTTGCTGACCATTAATTTGGTCCAAATATTTTAAATACTGCATACTCAATAAAAACCACATCCACTTTTTGTTGTAATGGGTAACAGAACTACTGTGGCCTCATCTAAGCAGGAGCTGGGAAAGAATGGTGCTGGAAAAGTCAGCAAAGGAGGATAACTAAGAGATCAGAGAGAACTTACAAGCAATGCTGGCTTTTAGTTATGCTGTTGATATTTAATGCACAAGGCATTGATTCCTCTTCACTATGGAAAGGTGATATATATGATGGTTGTATGTGCTTTATTTTTGTTATAGGCATGTTATCGGCCTTCTTGCCATATGTCTCTAAAATAGCCAATAAAAGGTTGCAAATACTTATTTTTTACGAGAGAGGCAGGTATGCAATAATGGTGCAGTAATTAGGGCTCTTACCTCGCAGCTATAGAGTCCTCAGTTTAATCACATCCCAGTTACAGTATGTATAGTTTATACATTCCCTACATGTCCATGTGTTGTTCCTTCTTTTTGTTTGTTCTTGGTAATCCGATTCTGCTGTGATATCCAAAAGATGTATAGGTTTGGTTAACTGACAACTTTAAATTGCCAACTGTGAGTGTGTGTGTATGGATATTTTCCCTACTGGACTGACAGTTCCTCTTGCCTTGCACCCAGTGCACTCTGACCTCCCAAACCCTGAACTGAATATCTAGGATTTAAAATTAAAATGTATTCATATACTATGCATGAGTGAAAAAGTCACCATAATAGCAAGATTTAGTTATGTGTATCATAATGGCATTGTAAGTAGCACTGTCCCTCACACCACATAGAGTCCAGGTTTGATAGAGAAATGGAGAGTTGCCTGTGTGCATTTCTTACATTCCCTCTGGGTTTACATTAGATTTTCATTTTCAAATCCATTTTCACTCAGATTCCCAAAACATGCAGTCAGGTGATTTGGTGGATTCAAGTGCACATCTCACACTGTATGTTGTCACATATTTGTGAGCAGGGGACAGTTTCATGGATTGTTATGTTGCTTGTAATACCACTCTGAGTCCTGAGTTGGCACTGTCATTCACACCCTTCCCTGTTTTGCCCTCAAGATCGAAGGCTTGAGTAATAGTAATGTTACCTCCACTTCTGCCAATAATCCTGCCTCTTCCTCATGGAATCGTTCAGATTAAAATATAAAATAATCCTAGTTTATAGTGTTGTGGCAAGGCTTGAAAACTGCCTGCTCAATAACAAGTTCTTACCTTCTGTGTAACAATGTCAAAACCAAAATATGCACAAACACTCTTCATAAATGTGGATAGAGCATTTTATGTCTATATCTCTACAGCACTAATAAGGTTACAAGTGCATCATTTATGGGAATGTGGGCATATAATGTATTTTTATGCAATTACTAATAAAATTGATTTTGTTGTGTTCTATAGGGTGGTCCAGATCTAATTATGCAATTTTCATTATGCTATAACTTATTAAGTTTATTACATAAACAATCACCTGAAAAATACTGGACCATAAAGAAGTGTGCGAACTGACGACATGAAGAATCGTCTTTGCGCTGAACTGGAATCATTCCCGCATAAATCAAAGTCATCCAGATGATCTGGATCTGCATAATTAGATCTGGACCACCCTGTGTAATGATGGTGCAGACAAAAACTTAACAATACTTGCCCTCAGGACATAAATGATGTATTGTGAGGAAAAATATTGCAGTATTCTGCTGTATCAGTTCCTCCCATTTCTAGTCACGGTATTAATAATGGTTACATCAGATTATCAATGATTAAATGAGATGCTAATTGCATTGCATACACCATACCAATATGTTTTTAAATTTTGTAACTCTGATCATACAAGATGAAAACCAAGAGAAAAAAAAAAACCAAATGTACCTACTGTATATTATTACTTGTTTGTACTGTGTTACTGTATACACACCCATTATTTAAGAATGAATAATTAAATTCATACCATTTGCTGAACAATTTTTGCCTGCAACCAGGGTTTGTATGAATTATTTTGTGAGTTCTGATATCATCAGTGTTTTTTAAAGTTAGAATAGGAGAGTTTAGTAAACAATCTGAGCAACTAATAAACTGAATTGTTTATCTTAAAATGATAAAATAACTAGAAACCTGTAATCAAATTTAAATGGGGGTGTGCAATTTAAGATATCCACCAATTATTTATGAATGTAAAATACTGTAACAGAAAAAACTCCTTACATAGAAAAGTATTTTCATATGGTAGGGTCTGAAAGTAGAAAGAGGAAGAGTGAATTTGTCTAAAACAGGATACATAAAACAAATATAATGTGCTTAAAATAAGAAGCAAAAAGGATACATGAGCACATATTAATTAATAGTATAAACAGTACCCCATAGTATCTTTACAGAGACTGAGAAATGCCAATAAAACTCTTAGTTACAAAAATCCTACATCTCTCTGTTATAAAAAAAATCCTTGGAATGAATGACTAGGAGACGATACGTGATCTTCACGTTAAGATCACGAAAGACAAATAAAAGAACCACGAGATGAAAGAGAATGGGCAAAAAAAAATCAGTAGTATAAAGGGAAGCAGCACACACAGATACAGGTGTCTCAATGCATATAAAGCGTATAAAGGACAATACGTTATAAATGAAACGTCGACGAATAAAAGATCACATTATCTCAAAAAAAAAAGGAAATCAGGACCAGGTGTAATTGAAAAAATAGCAGGACAAAGCGAGGTCAGAAATAAAAGGAAATGAGCAGAAAATTAAGTCTTTTTGCAATTGCATCATTCAATGCACAAAACGTAGATTTACACAATAAAGGAACATACGCTATGACAATCTGTGGACCCGCAACAGTTAAAGCAACGACAAGTTTAATTTAAAAGAAAACACAATTCGGTCAGGTGTATATTTATGATCACGGAGAAGCGATCACAACGCGAGCAGCAGAGACACAAAGTAGCAAAAAGGACAGCGGCTGGACAGGCTTTAAAAAGATTGAAGGGCAGCGCGATGACAGCCCCCAACTTGCACAGCGTTACACGTCTTGCAAGAAATAATTTAACTACGCCCAGGGCCAGAAATAAAGGAGAAGTATTGTTTTTACAACGTCACGCGAGACCAGGCAGTGAGCCGTCATTTAAAACAAGTCCACAAACATCTAACCTAGCAGTTGTTGGAATTTGCCAGACAAGCATCATGTGCTCCCAGCTCTTAAAACAATGACATGCGACAAGCAGAACAGGCAGCTCGCAAGCAGCAAAAAGACAGCAAATGATCCAAAGGCATATCCTTAGCGTGCGTTCAGCTGATCCAACCCTTCACAACACGAGCAGCATTATACGTCTGGCAAAAAAGAGATGTAACCACGCACGGGGCCTGAAATAAAGGACAAGTATTGTTTTTACAAAAGTTTTTAAAGTAAAAGTGAAAATAATGCATACAGTATGTATAAATTCCCAAGAAAATAACAATCTCTTTAAATTGTATATTGCCTGCCTAAAGTAAAGTCATCCCTGATGGAGGATCGCAGGAATCGTTGGAAACAGGGGTCCTTTCATCGGATTAGCGCTATTTCAGATGTGGAATGGCAAAATAGGGGAGGCAGCTTGATGAATGAGGTCTCCAGGACTTAAAACAAATCCAAGTCATATTATGTGATATCATCTCATGTGAAATTCTACTCAGTACTTCTAGAATTTTTATTTTTATACTATATTGAGGATTTATTCTGTTCTGTTTATTGTACTGTATTGTATTGACCCCCTTCTTTTTGACACCCACTGCATGCCCAACCTACCTGGAAAGTGGTCTCTCTTTGAACTGCCTTTCCCAAAGTTTCTTCGATTTTTTTCCCTACAAGGGTTTTTGGGGAGTTTTTCTGGTCTTCTTAGAGGGTGGGTCAAGGCTGGGGTGCTGTCAGGAGGCAGGGCCTGTTAAAGCCCATTGCGGCACTTCTTGTGTGATTTTGAGCTATACAAAAAATAAATTGTATTGTATTGTATATCCGGTAAAACAAACATGGGGGTGGGCGAGCGAAGCCCCCTAGTTTCTTTTTAAAAAAAAAGTGTGAAATGATTGGTTGTGGAGATAAAATAAAGTAATAGACAAGAAAAACTCAAACAATGTCTGTTTTCTGTCCTGGATCTCCCTACTCTATTGTCTTGTGGAGTGACTATTCGCCTCCAAAATACCAGAAATATCTCCATCAGTGTCTAATCACCTGTCTTCTCCGCCAGTGAGCTCTCACGTAACTCTGAATAAGTTTACTGAATGTAGACAGAGCATTTAAGTCCCACCAGTTAACCCTGAACAACCTGTTGGTCTACTAGGTTAAAGCTTATTTTGTCAAGTTGTTACTTCACTGCTCCTCTGAACACTAAGTGGCCTTTAAAAGGGGAAGTCGGTAAGCACCTTTGCCTTCCACTTACAGTCTTATCTGCTGTTGCTGTGGGTAAATTCACTCTTACTCACCTAAAACAGGCCAACCAACCCACCAGAAAGGTACTCAAGAGGAGTTAACCATTGTGATGTTTAGCAAACCTTCAATAGTCTTACCATTTTATATCAAAGTATTTAGCTTATTTTATGCAAAATATAAATTTAATGCCAATATTTCACACCGCTAGCTTATCTCAGATATTCTGTATTTTTTATCATTAGTGGCAGACACAACACCATTTGGAAATCAAGCAGAAGAAACACTGAGAACAAACTTCTTTGCAACAAGGGACATATGCAGAGAGCTTCTGCCTATAATTAAACCTTCAGGTAAGACAACTACTGTTGGCATCTTCAAAGCACTATTATATCAGTGATAGAGAGAAAGACAAGGTAAAGAAAAAATAGTTGTTATATTGTAAGTACAAATACTGTTTACATACACCTGTTTAATCTAATCCACTAATACTAGTCAGAGTTAAATTAGAAGAGTTACAGCATATTGATTCCTTATTTTGGTATATCTAGATCTGATTTACTTCATTTTTGGCATTCTGTAAGTGTTTTTCCCACTGTTTATTGTTGTGATGGTGATATAATTTTTTTCTCCAGCCTTTGGAGTTTTTTTTTTGTTTTTTCTGTCCACCCTGGCCATCGGACCTTACTCTTATTCTATGTTAATTAATGTTGACTTATGTTTATTTTTTATTGTGTCTTCTATTTCTCTATTCATTTTGTAAAGCACTTTGAGCTACATTTTTTTGTATGAATATGTGCTATATAAATAAATGTTCATTGATTGATTGATTGATAATTTGAATGTCATTTTACATGTTTTTCACCTCCATTTTATGGAGTTTTCTGATTGCTGTGGCTATGTTGCTTATGGCAAATCAAGTGGGTATTACCATTGACAGGTAGTGGTGGCGGTGGTGTCACCCAGTATAACCTGATGGCTCTTTATTTTAACTTATCCATACATTGCCTTGAAGGCAAAACATACAAAAACAGTATTAGTTTGGGGAAAGTAAAACAAGACCATTTTAAGACATGTGCTTTGAACTATTTGAGTATGCTTTCTGGTTTAGCACTTTGGCTTTAATGTTTTGTATGGTTAGGTTCTTGCCTGCATTTTGTTTCAATTTAAGGTTAAGAAATATAACTTGTGCAAGGTCACAACATACAAAACTTGGAAGTTAATAATGCGGTTTTACACAATGATCAAAAAGTGATTTGCTTAGAACACATACATTTAATTTACTCACACTTAGTCAGCCTTGCAGCATGAACTAATTTGTGTTTGTGTGTGGAGTAAATATGGAAAAGCAAGAAGAGAAAATACAATTTACTCACTGTTAGTAGCATAAGTAACAGAAAAACTACAGTAAGTCTGCTGACCAGTGTTCTCCACTATGTATCACATAACAGGTTAATTTGGGAAGCTGCCTTCCTTTAATTTATAATCTGGTATGCATTTACATTCAACTAATGTGTTTCATCCAAAGTGACTTACATTTCATAGCCATGTCATGTCATTCAGCTGAAGTTAATTCAATAATCCCATTACAGTATACTACTTTTGAAGGTCTGTACCATCAACTGCACTACCTAGTAACTTACTTCATCTATCTATAGTTCTCTGTATACAAAAAACAACTCTGTAATGCGTATGCAACTTTTATCCTTAATTAGCTACCACCTGTGCCCATGTCCTTGTTCGTTTGAAAGGAACAACTAGCATCCACATTATTAACCCCCTTCGTAGCTGTAAACTCTTCTATTATGTCTCCTGTTAATTTCTGTTTATGTAAAACTAAAAATATTTAACTCCAATATCTCCTCATAGCTCAGTATAATCATAGTAGCTCTCTACTGGACTTTCTGTCAATTACTTGTATGTCCTTTTGTAATATTGTAATATGGAGACGAAAAGTATATCAAGTATTCCAAATGAGGCCAGTTGATATTGTACTACAGTAGTCTGTGGAAAACACGCAAGGACAAATTAAATTGTGCTTTCTACACATCACAATAAGTGTACTGTAAAGGAAAAAAAAAACAGAAAAACTTTCATCAACTTGTAGTATATAGCATGCTGTATATCCCAACATCCTATCAGCCCTAATTGCTTCTGTACACTGTCGGATTATGATTGTGGTATGCTCACTAGGACTCCCAAATCTGACACATATCTGCCCTGTCTGAATTCTTTCTAGGTCAATCTATAATGAGTCTGCTGACTTTATGGTATCTGCCATTCCACTGAGTTTCATGTTGCTAACATGCTGAAGGAATCTCTTGGTGTTGACTTTTTTTTTATTGTGACCAATATATTGAAAATACAATAATTATTTCCTTCTAATTTTTTTTTTTTTTTTTTGCTCACAGGTTTTATAAATAGCACTAGACTTCTTTTGACTTCTATGCATTCCACTACAACGTTATTTCCATAATTTCTTTCTTAATCCCTTAACTCTTAATTCATTCATTAAGGATTCCTTTTCTGTTAGGTATTGCTTTTAAACTTTACGATGAACTTGCCCTGTATTGTATGTAAAGTCTTTTAAGTCTATTCCACAGCTCCATAATAACCTCCAAACTTAGCAGTTTCAGTACTTAGTAGTGCTTTATTGACACAACAGTACGTACTAATACATCATGTCACATCTGTTCAAAATGGCTTAATTTATGTTTTACATTTTGATGATTTTATACACAGAAACACAGTTAATTTAAAAATGTTTAATATGCTATTAAGTAATGTCTTTTTTTTAATTTTATCTGGATTATTACAAAATATTAAGTACTGAAAGGTTTTTCCTCTCAATGTTATTTTTACATAAATGTTAAAACACAAAGGGATGCCCATGTAACACCTGGCTGCGGCAGATAGATGGTCATTTCTGGAGGGTGGGACTGGACTGTGTATCTGCCTGGGGTGTTGCCACCCAGTATCCTGAGCTGTTTCGTCATCTGTGGGTGCAGTGCATGCTCCCTGACCTGACCTGTTAAGGCACAATCCATTATATCTCTACAGAGGTATTTTTCTCTTTCATTAAAAACTCAATAATATGACTTCTTACCTACTCCCATTAAGCTTGTCTGTAGCAACTATACCAAGCAAGCACATGCTCATTGTTTATGTACACAGTGTTTGTCCTTTAAATAAATAACCACAAAACAGTAACAGTACAGTAAAGTCAAGAAAAAATTGCATCACTATCACACTTGCCAATGAAATAGAGAACATAAAAGTAGTGGCAACAGTGGCAGTGATATCATTGCTGTGGACTGGTTAGTAATTACTGGGGAAAAGAGAAAGAGGAAGTGGTGCTGAATTCTTTGAACTAAATTGGTGTGGCATGTTGTACCTCTTTATCTTACACTATAATGAGAAGATGAGAGGCAAGAAGTTGAAGTTGAGTACCCAGATGTGGCAGCAACAAGTCGATTAGCTGCCCAACCAAACAATAAGATGCTGATGTGTATTGCTTCTTTGACATTTCTTTTGTATACTCGTACAAAATAATATAAAATGCCACATTGGTTCACATAACTGAATAAGATGCCTTTTAACTCGAAAAAGGGTATAATTTCTCAGGTAATACCAGTGTATCTGTCAAGCCTTTATCAAAAGCATTTATCTTTGATAACCCATTATTGCAAAAATCAATAACTTATTGTGAGATATTCAATATGGGTTATCTTTGAGCACCTCTTTTTCATTCGCACGGACATATAACATTCTAAACATTTCTCCCTGTGGCACAAATTTAATTAAAAAGTAAAAAGAGAGTAAGTCTAGGTAGTTGGTAGAAATACTTCATTTATAAGTAACTCACAGTTTCTACTTCCGAGTTCTTCTATATCTTTGAACACTCTGCATCTTCTTCCTCAACTGTGTGTTTGTGTTTAAATGGTTCAAGACAGCCATTTACATCTGATTCTGCAGTCAATTTCAGTAAATACTGTGGCCCACACAGTACACCAGTGTCCATTTCATATTTTAAGGAATAGAAAACCAGTAATGATCCTGAGATCTAGTGTCTGAACACACCAATACTCTATGCACTTAGACAGCAAGTAGAGGACTTGGGCCCTGTATTCTTCACCTGATGGGTAAAAATCTGTCTGTGTGCCCAGCTATGTATTATTGAAGTCATTTTCTAGTGGCTTTCTCATTCTTTAAACAAGAAATGGAGACCTCACTTCTCAGGACAATAGTGAACAATAGAAAGAGAGAAAGTGACCTCTGGTAGCTTCCTGCAGTCCACATTAGATGCCAGATGTGAGGCTTCTTAGACCACAGAAGGCAATCTTCCTTATCTTATAAGGTACCATCTACTTTTGGGTCTCAGCCAAACTTGCAGTATATGCTATCCCAAAACATAATATAAAATATAAATAATATTCATAAATCTTCAAATGTATGCATATCTGAATTTGATAAAATGTTTGTAGTGTTTCTTTATGTATACTGTGCAGAAGATGTTATTTCGCTGGCACTGTGATCTTCCGGCTGTGGTATTCAGAATTTTTCACCCAAATTCTTTGACTCACTGTGACCTAAAATACGTCAGTTAACCATCTGCTCTTCAATTGAAAAGATATATTGTTTATGTAAACATTTGTAGTGTACCTTTACCTTGTAAGCAACCCTGGATTAAAGTGTCTGGTATATGGTTGTTTTCAATAAGTTTTTTTGTTTTGTTTTCCAGGAAGAGTCGTGAATATTGCAAGCATTGCTGGCTCAATGGCCCTGAGGCAGTGCAGTCAATCTTTAAAAGAGAAGTTTCGAAGTGAAGATATCACTGAGGAAGAACTGGTGGAATTAATGGAAAATTTTGTTGAAGATGCCAAGAAAGGAGTGCACACTCAAAAAGGCTGGCCAAACTGGGCATATGGTGTCTCTAAAATTGGTGTGATAGTTTTGTCTAGGATACAGGCTAAAGAACTGAGCCACAAAAGAGGACAAAGCAAAATTCTTCTCAATTCTTGTTGTCCAGGCTGGGTAAAAACAGACATGGCTGGTCCTCATGCAACCAAGACCCCAGATGAGGGAGCTATCACCCCTGTCTATTTGGCATTGTTATCTGAGGAGGACATTGAGCCCCATGGGCAATTTGTCTGTGAGAAGAAAACCCAGAGTTGGTAAAATATGAAAAAAGAGAAAAAATGGGTTTTCTTTTGCACTGCAAACTTATTTTGTATGAAAATCTTTAATATTTGGAATTTATTGAGAATTGTGAATTTAATGAGTGAGTTCTGTAGACTATCTACTCAGTGTTTTGCATTCTGTTTAAAAAATGGAAAGCCTTTTCTGCCATTTACTTAAAAAGTTCAAATAAATTGAATCAGATTTTCTTTAGAATGCATGTAATATTTTATGAAGTGTATAATGACAAACAATATGGGTTTACTTATTGCCTTTTCTCCATGAGACCTGAAATTGTTATTCTCTCCTTATTCAAATTCAAAGTTGATTAGAAAGTACAATTCAAAAATAAACAAGAAATGATTTAAAAAAAGGTTATAATGATTTAGAGTGAATTTCACAGTTTTGATGTTTTCCAAAGGATATATTGTACTCTTTGCATTACTGTTATGACTATACCAGACAAAAATAAAATATTGTACTGATGAGGACACAAATATACAGGGCATAGTAAAGGCTAAACTGCAAAAAAGAACAGGAAAACAAAAACATTTGCATTGTTAACATTTTGTAAATTTGGGCTTATAACTGTTTCTTGGATTTAGATATCTGTGTACACAGCAGTATCAAATACCAGTACAACTAGTGTGACATTTAGGCGTAATCACCATCTTGTCCCTAAAGAACATATCACTTCTTATATGTGCTCTCTGGAAATTACTGAATGATTACTTACCTACAGTAACTAACACCACTGTTTTAGTCTCTCAAACTCTGGCAGCATGAGAAGGCTATTGTCCATCCAATATTTCCACATGTACAAAAAGTCTTCCTCTATTACCTATATGCTCCTTTTTCTAGTTAATATGGTGCTTAAATAACATACCTTATGCTTTTAATCCTATAGAAAAGTATATACGGTACCTACAGAAAGTATTCAGAGTCCTTCAATTTTTACACAATTTTTTATGTTGCAGTCTCATGCTAAATTACAAACAAGACTCGATACCCCAGAATGACAAACCAAAAACAAGATTTTAGAAATTTTTGCAAATTTATTTAAAAGGCAGAAGTGAAATATCCCATTAACACAAGTATACAGACCCTTTGCGATGAAATCACATATGATAGTAACCTATCAACAAAAACTGGAACTTTGGGACAACCCTAATTTCCTTAAACAGTCCTTGGTCATGTTATCCTTTTAATCAGCAAATGTTTTGTCTAACAATAATATGTGGATAAATATGTGTGTGAATAAACTGAGATGGGCTGGTGCTCTTACTTCCCTGAGGCTCTAGTTTGATGAACATATAAGCAAAGTCATGAATAACAAAACCAGTATGATCCTTTGCTCATTTCTGTCTAATTTTGAAGGATATTTAGGGTTTAACTTTTTTTTTTTAATTTCTAATCTGTACATATGTATTGCTGTTTGTATGCTCAGCAGTCTATGGATTGCACATTCATGCCTTCATCGCAGACTTGAAGATGGTCTCATGTAATCCCATATTGTTGCTAGAAGCACATGTACACTTACTTTAAAGCGCCTGTTTTACACAGAAGGTGTAAACCAAAAACCTGTCTAAGAGATTAGACAGACTACGATAAGGAGTTATGGCACCAGCCAGTGACCCTGTATAACTGAAAAGCAGAAAACAAGCAATAACTGCAAGGAATGACTTTTCAGACAGGAGTTCCATAGTGAACTGATTTCAAATTGGCTAAACTTCTGGTTATATGTTCGACTGGAAGAGAGAGGTGGGTCCAGGTGGATGGACACCGGAAATGACATCAGAGATGTTACAGTTGTCAATCATTCTGTCTGCAGAGGGTGGAAGAGAACAGGCATTAGAACACATGGTCCACCCCTGGAGCGGTGGGTAACTACATTCACCAGAGCTCTTAAACTGTCCCCTTTGTGCAAGTGTGTGACAAGACCCCTGCCCAGTCCAGACCCACTGGTTTGGGTAGCCTGAACTGTTAGGTCATGAATATGAGAGAGGGCATTGGCGTTGGCATGGAGATAACCTTTACAATGGAGGACTTTGAACTGAAAAGGCTGAAGGTCCAAGAACCACCTGGTGGCAGGTGGATTCAACTTCTTATGAACTGCCATCCACTGAAGGGGTGGATAGTCTGTCATTAGAGTGAACTCACAGCCCAGGAAGTAGTAGCTCTACTGGTTAATAGTTCACTTTATCTCCAGAGCTTCTCTTTCCTCTGCTGCATACCTGGTCTCCTGATCTAGTACTTTCTGGCTCAAGAACATGATGGAGGTATTCAACACTATCAACTCTTTGGCTCAGCACGGCATCGAGACTCGTGTCCAAAGTCATCAGGAGTCATCAATACAGGTGCTAACCTAAGGGCCTCTTTTATGTCACAGAATGTGGCTTCTGTTTTACCATCCCATACCACCATGTTAGGGGCTGCTTCTTTGTCAGATCAGTAAAGGATGCCACCCTCTCTTGAGAAGTGAGGGACAAACAGGCCGTAGTACCATACTAAACCTACAAAGGCTTGAACCTGCCGCTTGGTCTTCGGATGGGGCCATTTCGTGATGGCATCAACTTGGGCAACATTGTGGTTGGACAGTACTCCTATCCAATAAGTAGCCTAAATACTTTGCATTTGTCAGCCCAACATAACTTTTCTTTAGATTGATCCACAGGCCTGTTTTGCTCAGTGTCAGGTATACAGAACGTGCCTACTGTACGTTCTCCCCATGTGTTGGAATAGATGACATCATCCAGATAGGCAGCACTATAGGAATTGTGGAGTCAGTGCATTCTGTTCACCAGACTCTGCAATCCAGTTAGGAAAAAACAATACTGCCAATGGCTATTAAGGGTGCTAAATGCAGCCTTCTCCTTGCAGATGCCGTTAAAGGAATTTGACAGTACCCTTTCGTCATGTCAAGTGTGATGAAACATTGAGCCTTTCCGAGCCGCTCAGGAGTTTGTTCACTCGCGGCATTGAATAAGCATCTAATCTAGATAATTGATTAAGTCAACGGAACTCATTGCAAAAGCGCCAACTTCCATTAGGCTTTGGGACCAAGAGGATGGGGCTAGACCAGGGACTAAAACTTTCCTCTGTTACACCAAGATCTAGCATTTTCTTGATCTCAAGCTCCACCTTTGCTCTCTTTGCATCTGTGAGGCAATACGGGCGTTCTTGGACAATGACCCCAGGTTCAGTGATAATGTTATATGCAATCAGAGAAGTTCTTCTGGGTCGCTCATCCACCTTTCCAGGTCAGACGAGATGGTTGATTCGAGCTCTTGTCATTGTTTTGGTGTCACATTTGTACTAAAATTAACGATTGTTTTTTGAGCAAAGAATGAATGAGATTGTCCAGGGTAGGGATCGGGTTCCATATCCCTCCACAGTTTCAACAAATTGACATGTTCTACTTGTTTAGCTGGTTGATGATTCTGGTGTTTAATGAAATAATCGACCACCCCCCTCTTTTCCTGTTGCTCTGTCATCTTCACAACAAATTCTGCCAACTACACCACTGTAAGAGATTTGACAGACTACTGTCCTTCTGACAGGAAGAGGTGGGTCTGGGCAAACAGACACCGGAAGTGACATCAAAGATGTTACAGCTGTTAACATCCAGTCTGCAGAGGGAGGAAGAGAACAGGCATTAGAACACAGTGCCAACCTCTGAAGCGGCAGGTAATTACAATCACCAGAGCCCTTAAGGTGTCCCTATGTGCACACACATGACAAACTGCAATGACCGAATGCTTCTTATCTAAATTTTGGTGTTTATTTAAATTCTAGTAACGGAGATGTTAGCAAACAAGAGTGGATCTTTCAGTCTACTTTCTAGTTCTTAGGGTTCTTGAGCTTAGCTAATTGCAATTTTCTGAACTGCCTTTCTTATTGTTTGGTTTCTCTCTTTTTTCCCTTCTATTTATGTTTTTCTAGATTTTGCTGGTTTATTTTAAATTCATTGATTTCGGGGTTTCTTTTTTGCTCTCTCTTAGTTTTCTTTGAAGTATTCCTTTTGTTTCTAATTTATCCAATTTTGTACTAATAAATCTTTAAATATTAATTTAATCTGTAATTAGATGATATAAGGTTTTCAGGGTTGAGTTTTACTGTTTTTTTCCTTTGTCTGTATGTGGTCCTCAGCAGAACTACGACACACACCACAGAAAACCCGTGCCTGAGAAAAGACAAAGTTTCATGTTTTATATCACTTAAAAAAAAGGTTAATTTACTGCAACACTAGACCACAGGTGTGATATAGAGAAATATATTAGAACAAGCCTCACAATGTTTACTTAAGCCGATGTCACATCACTAGACTTCTACTTATGGAGTACGTCAGATTTGCCGATTACAGTGTTGCCGATCACGTGTGGGCAATGTTAATTTACATGACTGACAATTCCTGGCCATGTCACATTCATTGACATTCAAGCACAGTCATGCTTACTGCTTTTTGTGACAGCTAACAGCGTTCTGGCTGATGGAGTCCACAATGTACAAGGGTTGAACAGGTATGGCTAGTTAAGACACAATTCTGTCCCATTTTTCTTTTTTCCATTCTCTTGTGGTATGCAAAACGAGACTTTAGACAGATAAGCTTCTCTACTCTTTGTGAGGTTCAAAACACCCACATATTCCACTTCATTGCATTATATGCCTTGTACTTCCAAAGCATTCATTGGTTATCAGCTCTCACGTACACAAGGCTGCTCTTCTGACTAAAGACAAAATCAAGCCTGTTTGATTTTGTCAGAGCGAATTGACGAATACAGTACTTAGATTGAGTTGCTGGTTAAGTAACATTACATAAATGTCTCTAAAATTATATCAATAAAGGCTAAGACTGAAAAATCGCTGGGAAAGTCACATAATGTGAAGCGGCCTGAAAGCATTGGTTTCTCTGCATTCTCTGCAGTAGTGAACTGCCCCCATTTCCCAGCAGATGGCACTGTTGTACAAAAAAAGTACTCTACTTGCCTAATAATTTAATATATAGTTAAAATAATTATAGAAGATTCAACTTAGTCATCATATTCATAGTTTTCAATTTTTTTGGTATTTAATGTAATTTCCTATATACAAAAATATTTCTTTTTGGAATATGTGAAATTTTCTTTGTGCTCGATTTCAGGTTGCTTCAACAGGCAATTGGGTAGTGTGATTTTCTAGGTATACCTTTTAACTGATGGGTGCATGTGCAGCCTGAACTTTACAATTGCAACTTTTATGTAGCTTATTTTTGATTTTTTGTGACACAATTTAAAACTTCTATAAATTTATACTTTTCACTCTTTTGGAGTAATCATCATTATTATAAATTACTTATCTACAAATATGATTTAGCACTTTGATCACTGAACAACAACTGGAAGTTTCTGAATTATTCATTTGCATTTCTATTTTCAATATTGAGTTTTGTTGTTGATCTGAGAAATCTTTTAATACCGTGATTTGGTGGTTATACTATATGGCAATATGTTGATAGATTTTCAAATTTGTGCGATTTCTTTATCACATTATTTACCTGACATTTTATCATTACTGGTGCTAACAGCCTAACATTGTACAATACAGTGTTCTTCACTTGCAAGATTCAGTGGAGTTCTTCTCCTTCTTTGTCACTCATACCTACCTTCCATGCAGTTCTAGTGATCTTTTCTCTGAACTTCTTGCACATCTGTCACTGGCTTCGCCTAACATTGCTCATCTGAGGTTAGATGCAAACCACATCTGCACAGACTTTCCCAACTCCATGAGCTGAACCGATCCAAGTCAGGATCCAGCCATCCTGTGCAACTTATGTACCCATGAGTAACAGATTTAGGCAGAGGAGCAGGTCTGGTAAATTCTGCTCTGTAACTATTTGATCATATCTCTCTTTCTCTGTTATTCACATACACACACAACCTTCTGCACAATTTCTCAGGATGGCTCTGTCCCTTCTGACAGCTGTTCTCGCTCTCATTCTAACCCACCAGAATGACTAGAAATGTTATGCCCAGAAACAAAACTATTTGAAAGACATATCAGCCCTGCACAAGGGATAATGGTTAATTTCATTAGATTTGGAAGAAGTGTAAATCAGTATATCAAGAAAGTGTACGGATTCTTATGTCTGAAACAAGCAGAACATTTTTCAATGTCTTTCTGAAATTTATATTGGAAAATATTTTGCCAGTCTCTTACAATCCAGTAAAACAGCACTATTTCTCGCCATGGGCATGATGCTTTCTGAAATATTTTGCATCGTGTGCATAATTGTTCTCGACGATGGGCTGACGTTTTGTCTAGAGTTGCTACCTGTGTTGCAAACTGCTCAAACTGAATCCATCCATCCATTTTCTAACCCGCTGAATCCAAACACAGGATCACGGGGGTCTGCTGGAGCCAATCCCAGCCAACACAGGGCACAAGGCAGGAACCAATCCTGGGCAGGGTGCCAACCCACCGCAGTCAAACTGAATCCAGTTCCCCATTACCCTGAAATTGAAAAAAGCTAATGTCGTTAATTGGGAAGGGATGTGTACAGGCGCATACAAAACCCTTTACTCATAGTATTCTAGTGACAGTTCACCTTTAAATTGCAAATGTCAAAGTCAATGCTGTAATTCAAAAAGCTAACTTTTATAAGATAACTTTACAGTCAGGATTACTCACTTGAGATTAGATGCAGAGGACGCACAGCAGCCAAAAGCGTGATAGACGGTGTATTAAAAAAAATTATGTTCTAACAGTTATTGCATTTGAAATTAAACAATTACCTCTGCAGTTAAAATAATAAATGACCGAGTACAAGAAGTTCGGAATCACCAGCATCCGACGCACAATTTAGCTGTTCTCTCTAAACAAAAGGAGCGCGATGAAAGAGACAACAGTTAGGGCATGTCATAAAACTCTCTCTGAACTACTTGAACGAATTGAACTAATTGTTAACTCGGTAATAAACTGGAAAGTATTACAAAATGTATTAAGTATTATAACGATAAAAAGATACAAATCGCATTTCGTTGAAGATTATTTAGCCTAAGCCAAGCCTCTAAAATAAACCGTTCATTATGCGTTGTTTTAAATAGGTGTACATATTTCGCACGCCCCATTCCTGTTCCTGGTGACTTACCAGGAAGTTGTGGGTTTAAAATTAATCAGCTGAGCGGCTGCTTTCTCGCTTTGGGTCAAGAACACGTCGCTAGTTGTGTACAGTGAACCGCTGGGTTCTTCCACGGCTGTTCAGTTTTGGGAGCGGGGAGGATATCCGATAAAGGAGAAACGGACGTGCAGAGGGCCGTTCCCGGTGCTGCTGTCAAGCGCTGCATGAAATGAACTTTGCGGAGCAGGTGGGTGCGTCACCTCTTTTATCCTCGCCTGGGTTTGCCAGCTAATATCCAGGGTGAGCAGGAGTGAGACGAGCATGAGAGAGCCCGAAAAGGACCATGTAAGTGCCGAGTGAGCACGGGAGGATAATGGGCAACCGGCGGGCGCTCGGGGCATCGCAGTTGGTATTATGCCTCCATTTGTGAGCTGTATGAATGTTACACGATATATATCTAATAGGTGATTAATCTTTTATATGAAAATGGCGTTTCAGTCTATAATATACTCTCGGTACATAATGTGTAGAATGAATTGAATACATAGTCTGTACATGGTTTACCACATTTAAATGGGCAATATCTAAAATATTAATGATTTAGATAACAGTATTATATCTGTATGAGGCGTGCGTTTTGTTGATACAATGTATTATTTTACTATGTCAGTTCACACATTTATGTCTAATATGTGATACAACGTACAGTTTATATTTAAACGATTCTAACGTATGTCAGTCAGTCAGTCAGTCATCTTCAAACCCGCTATATCCTAACTACAGGGTCACGGGGGTCTGCTGGAACCAATCCCAGCCAACACTGGGCGCAAGGCAGGAATCAAATCCCTGGACAGGGCGCCAGCACACCGCAGGGCACACATACACACACTGAGGACAATTTAGAATCGCCAATGCACTTAACCTGCATGTCTTTGGACTGTGGGAGGAAACCAGAGCACCCGGAGGAAACCCACGCAGACACGGGGAGAACATGCAAACTCCACGCAGGGAGGACCTGGGAGGTCTCCTTACTGAGAGGCAGCACCACCGTGCCACCCTTCTAATGTATGTACTTTTTTATTTTAAAAGATACAAAAATTAAATTAGCATGTCATCCCTAGAATATTCTTAAATCACTTTAATCCAGTTCTTGAAGGGGTGAAGGCTTATGAAATTCCTAATATCTAGCAAGAATTTTCATATCTAAAATACAATTTAGACATGGTGTACAGTCTCTTGAATTATTTAATATTTATTTATGTATGTAAACAATGCTTTATAAAACTATACTATGTTAAAATGATTTTAGAAAATGTATACTCTAAATATGTCATATTTTGAATTTCACAGATTAATGTTTTATGTTTTGAACAATATGTTATATAGCTGCTTCCATCCAGGCATTTAAATACATGTATTATACACTCATCTAAAGGATTATTAGGAACACCATACTAATACGGTGTTTGACCCCCTTTCGCCTTCAGAACTGCCTTAATTCTACATGGCATTGATTCAACAAGGTGCTGAAAGCATTCTTTAGAAATGTTGGCCCATATTGATAGGATAGCATCTTGCAGTTGATGGAGATTTGTGGGATGCACATCGAGGGCACGAAGCTCCCGTTCCACCACATCCCAAAGATGCTCTATTGGGTTGAGATCTGGTGACTGTGGAGGCCATTTTAGTACAGTGAACTCATTGTCATGTTCAAGAAACCAATTTGAAATGATTCGAGCTTTGTGACATGGTGCATTATCCTGCTGGAAGTAGCCATCAGAGGATGGGTACATGGTGGTCATGAAGGGATGGACATGGTCAGAAACAATGCTCAGGTAACCCATGGCATTTAAACGATGCCCAATTGGCACTAAGGGGCCTAAAGTGTGCCAAGAAAACATCCCCCACATCATTACACCACCACCACCAGCCTGCACAGTGGTAACAAGGCATGATGGATCCATGTTCTCATTCTGTTTACGTCAAATTCTGACTCTACCATTTGAATGTCTCAACAGAAATCAAGACTCATCAGACCAGGCAACATCCAGTCTTCAACTGTCCAATTTTGGTGAGCTTGTGCAAATTGTAGCCTCTTTTTCCTATTTGTAGTGGAGATGAGTGGTACCCGGTGGGGTCTTCTGATGTTGTAGCCCATCCGCCTCAAGGTTGTGCATGTTGTGGCTTCACAAATGCTTTGCTTCATACCTCGGTTGTAACGCGTGGTTATTTCAGTCAAAGTTGCTCTTCTATCAGCTTGAATCAGTCGGCCCATTCTCCTCTGGCCTCTAGCATCAACAAGGCATTTTCGCCCACAGGACTGCCGCATACTGGATGTTTTTCCCTTTTCACACCATTCTTTGTAAACCCTAGAAATGGTTGTGCGTGAAAATCCCAGTAACTGAGCAGATTGTGAAATACTCAGACCGGCCCGTCTGGCACCAACAACCATGCCACGCTCAAAATTGCTTAAATCACCTTTCTTTCCCATTCTGACATTCAGTTTGGAGTTCAGGAGATTGTCTTGACCAGGACCACACCCCTAAATGCATTGAAGCAACTGCCATGTGATTGGTTGATTAGATAATTGCATTAATGAGAAATTGAACAGGTGTTCCTAATAATCCTTTAGGTGAGTGTATGTTATAACTTTAGTGGATTTTTTTTTCTTTGTATAAAAAAATAATAATACTGCAGCTAATAGTGCATTAATATACAATATTCAAGTGATTGCAATGTAAATGCTGTATATAACCAGAGTCCTTACTTTTTTCTCCCTATTTTTATACTAGTCAAGTCATTTCCAAATTTAAATCCTTGGCTCTTTTGTACTGTAATTGCTACAGCTTGTATGTAATAAACCTAACAAGCATTTACACATCATTGTTACTTTATGATTACTGAGTGTATTCCTTTATCTTATTATGTTTATTTTGGTTATCTTGATACATCCCCATAGACATGTGTATTAGGTTAATTGAAGATTGGGAATGGCTTGGAAATATGGGAAATGGGTCCTGTAATGGAGTGACACCTTGTTCAGAGGTGGTCCCAACTTGTAACCATTGCTGCTGAAACAGAATCTGGCCCTCTGAAGCCGTGTGTGTGTGTGTGTGTGTGTGTATATGTATGTGTATGTAAATATATATAAAATATGTGTGTGTATGTATATACAGTGTATATATATATGTATACAGTGTATATGTATGTATTAGGGAATCCATACCCGGGAATTTGGGAATCCCACATGTCATTCCCGGGAATCCCGAGCTCCCGGGGATGACACAGTGCACGGGCATCTCACATGTGAACGGTTTTAAAATGACTGACACTTATTTTTAATAAAACTACTGCAATATGTTGACACCAATAAAAGACTAACCTTATCTACAAGCAGCTCATGCTGTCATATAAGTACATGTATCTAGTTAGTTGCAGTAATCAGAGCGTAGAAAGCACAACGTGTCCAGGTGAGAGCACACCTTCGTGCAGAATACGCCAGCCACAGAGAAAGCACGTTTTGCCTCCACTGAAGTAGGCAGCACAGTCATCAGATACTGATACACTTGTTGTAAACAACGCCTACGCTTGCCGTTACTCTGAAACACCACCATTTCAGCTTTTACTGATGCATCCAGTTTCTTGTCATCATTCTGTGATGGCAAGTTTCTTGGCACAGATAATGCGGATGCAACAGACTGATGCATTGCAGTTTCAAGTTGCTGTTGAAAGCTGTTGTCTGACAGACGTCAATGAAGTCTGCCCCATCCTGGCATTCATGAGCTGCAGAGTGCAGACTCCTCCCAGTCCACTGTACTCAGTCTTAGTCGGAGCCAGGAGACTGACTGCTGCTGGTCTGTTGTTGACTGAATTATACGGCAACATACTACACCAAAAAACCGTGCCACTTAATTATTTTCAACTGTAACTCTGTTATTTCTTGATCGATTTTTACACTTTTACACGCTATATATGCAAGCTTGGCCATTCCCAGTTTCCCGGGAATTACAGCAGTTTCATTCCCGGTAATCGGGAGCCCAGGAATGGATTCCCTAGTATGTATGTGTGACGATGCGGGTTTGGCTCCACGCTCCCATCACTATTTGGTAGCCCTTGAACCCAACACCATCAATAATGTCACCGAGTTGAGCTAGACAGTGGAGGCAACAACTGAGCAAGGTAATGGTATAAAAAGTGCAAAAGTGCTTTTATTAAAAAGACAATCAAAAACAAAAATGTTCAAAGTGTCCAAATAAAGTGCAGTGCTTCAGAGTCTTACAAATAAATAATCCATTAAAAGAAATCGTTGAGGTTAAAAAGTAAACACAAAAAAAATAAAAATCCTTTAAAACGTTCAAACAGGAAGCAGTCTTCTATGCTGGCGTCTCACCTGCGTCTCCCATACGGGCCCATGCAACAGGCAAGACGATCCCTGCAGCTGCCCTTCTCCACTCACACACAGGTCTGGAGACCTCCTGATCCTGGCTTCGGTCTGGCACTCATCTCAGGCCTGAGACTTGGACTCCTTAGTCTCCAGGACACCCACACCAAGGACTGTAACACCAAGCCTCACTACTCCCGCTGCCTTTCCGGCCTTCTGCGGTCAGTCACCTTTCCCTGGTCACTCCCGTTACCTGTTCGCTCAGCGGGAGCGACATCAACTCTAACGCCTGGGTGTCGGCCTAACACCCAGCTTCCTTGCAGCTGCCCACAAGCGCTCGTTCGCTCGCTCACCACACACTCAGTGTGTCTCTCTCTCTCTCACACCGACCTGCTTCCTCTCTCGTTCCCTGTAACCTCCGTCCTTTTCATTTTTCATCGATATCCCTCCCAACCGACTTGCGCTTCTTTTTATATTGCGAGGGGCCATAGCAGCTGCAGCACATTAGCCACAGGAACAATCACGGATGTGGGCAGTCCCTTACCTGTGCACTCGGTGATAAACACCCACACCGCAGATCGCCCCGTGGCTTGCTATGGCCACTACGCCAGCGGTGATTATTTATTTAAAAAAAAAAAAACTGCCTTTGCTCAGAGAGCTGTGGACCCATAACACCACAGTATGTATATGTATATATATTTAAACATATATTCATAGCATCCGTAGTCTGAGTCTTGATGTGATTGTATTACCTACCAGGTAACACATGTGGTTGGTCTGCCAGTTGGCAAACATCCGCCACGGGCCCTCAGTTGCGAGAAGCAGATCATAGAATGTTACATAGTTTGCTGTCAAATAATGCAAAGACTATGCAACACATGTTTCGCCCTTATTTTGGGCTCATCGGGCGTACACACTCACTGCTCCCCTCACAGGAATTGAACCTTGGACATCAGCGTTGGAGACGAAGTCCCTTTACGCTGCACCAAGGCTTTTGGTTTGTTTATTTGACAGCGTGGAGATCGGAGTAATTACATTCATAGCATCTGTAGTCTGAGTACGGCCCTACCCAGGAGTGCAACCGGAAACAGGTGATCAAGAACCTGGAGTACTTCTGGGTGGGCCATAAAAGGAGCCAGCAACCACCACTCAATGTCCAGAGTCGGTTGGAAGTAGGACAAAGCTGTGGAGGAGTGGTGGTGAAAGAGAGAGGAGTGTTTTTGACTTCAGTGTAGGGTACTTGGGGACTTTGTTGTGGCTGGAGGAATTACGGGGAAGACGTAAACTCTTTTTATTTTATATGTGCCTCCAGTGTGAATCTGTGTCGGGTTGGGTGCAATATAGCGCCTTTCTTACAACATATATATGCACCATTTTGATAAGGCGGGCTGAACACACCCCAAGGAGATGCGGTCACTCCTTCGAAACCCTTCTTTAACGGTGATACAATGGGAATCAAATAACAGTTTTTTTTTTTTTTTTTACCTCCTCTTTGCTCGATCAGCTGCTGGATTGCTGCTGCTCCTGTGCGGCGTGATCTATATTTCGTGCGGTGCTTCAAATGTTTTAAAGTCACTGCTTTGTCTCTCCCCCAGACATCCTCAAACACTATTCGATCTCTTTTCGCTGTTCTGTGATTTCACCGAGTAATATTTTCCGTTTGTTTGTGCTAATGCGATGTTTACTGTACGGCTACGCACCGTTGTGAAGAGAGGGGCTGAACGCACCCCAAGGAGACACGTTCACTCCTCCAAAACCCCTCTTAAACGGCGATACGACGGGAAACAAATAACCGTTGTTTTTTTTTTTACCTCCTCTTTGCTCAATCAGCTACTGGCTTGCTGCTGATCCTGTGCCGCATGATCTGCATTTTGTGCAGCGCTTCGAACGTTTTAAATTCACTGCCTTGTCTTTCTTCTCCCCCAGACATCCTCAAACACTATTCAATCTCTTTTCGCTGTCCTGTTCTTTCACCGAGTAATATTTTACGTTTGTTTGTGCTAATGTGATTTTTGCTCTCATTTTCTTGAGCCTACAAAGACCCCCGGTCTATCACAGAATATTCACTTAGCTGACTCCTTTGTTTTAAGTGGGTAATTGAAACTGAGGATTTTTTTTTTTTTGTTATTATTAATGTGCAAAATTAGACAGTGTTGTGTGGTTCAAACTTACACTAAACTTAAGTTCTGTCTGGTAAAAATATCCACATAAAAACTTCCAGGGCAGTCTTTTAATATCTTATCTTTAGAGAATTTTTTTAATCTAATATATTTATTAAAATTGATTTTCATATATGGGCTACATTTTTGCATTAATTGAACATGTGCTTAGATATAAGTATGATATGTATTTGTAGACATAGATACATGCGAATTTTCTTAATTTGAATTTTAAAGCAGTGACATTACATAGAACCCTATCTTTGACATTTGAATTTGCTTCTAAAAGCATAACAGAAAAGTGCTGAATCAGCATTTTATGCTCAAGCACATGCCATTCAAACCAAATAATAATTATTTAACTAAATAGTTACCTTTTGTTTTTTATCTAAAGTGAGGAAGAAAGGGAAAAAACACTAATAAAGAAAGACCACAATTGAAGTCCAAGAACCCAAATAACAACTGAAAAAATAAGGTTGAATAATCCAGATCATGCCAAAAAATTGAGAACAGAATTCCAAAGTCCAAATCCGAAGACCAAGAATCAAATCCTTAAATCCTGAAGTTATGATAACAAAGATCTTGACTGGAGAGTTAAATCATGAACAAGCTTTTACAGTTGAATAAGGGTACACATTAATGCCAAACCAATTAACTAACAATCTTGTATTTGCCCTTTGGTGACAACACTAACGACCTTTGGTGATAGCTATAGGCACTTACTTAGAGTTGAATACCCTCATCCCCCACTTAGGCCCTAAACACAATTGGAAAAGGGGAAGACAATACAATAATAGAGTCATAATTTTTAAACTAAGAACAAAAACATGAAAAGAAGAGGGGGGTGCTTTGGCAGAATCCCAGCAAAACCATGACAGGGATGAATTATAAACACCTATAACGCCAAGTGAAGATAACTGCTATCCATAAGAATTTCCACATAAATTTCCTGGGGTGCCATGGCCAACTTCATGGAGAAATGAACCTAGAAATTCCCTCTCCTGAGGATCAAAGAGCACTGAAATGCTCCCTTCTGAATTTTGTGAGATTGAAGTCCCAACATATGCCACATGACTCCAAGGATGTTTATTTCTCACAATCTTAAATCTTGGACTGCTGTTAAGGAGTTTTTTTATTTTTATTTTATATATATATACATTTTGGGCTGAGGCATTTTGCTTTGATTTTATTGAGTGGTGGCTCTGAGGCTAGGGATCTCTGGTGCTTGTTCGAATTCCATAAATTCCAGAAATTACTCTGTTCCATTGGGCCCTTGAGCAATTGCATAGTCCTGGGTGTGATATTAATCTGCATCCAGCCCTGCAAGCAGGTCCTCCAACTTGCAGGAAAGACTTGGGGGGTCTTCTGCCACTGTTCCAGTGTTGTGCTTAGGTTGTCACCTACTGCACTCTGGTCCCAATCCAGATGGCTCAGCGTGAGGTGGGTTTGGGCTATTTGTGCATTCGCCCAAAATTTTACTGAGGACCAGCCACAGGGGAAAAAAAACATACGAAAACCCAATCCTACAAAAACTAACCCCTTATTCCTTTGGAGGATTTGTTTTGTTGTTAGGAATGACTATTATACATTTAAAAGAGGAGAATTTACAGATTGAAATGACCTCTTTCTGGACAAGCCAGAAACATTTTCGAAAAAAATACTGTGGGCAGATGAGACTAAGTTAGAGTTATTTGGTCACAACCAGAGGCACCATGTATGGCAAAAAAACACAGCATTCCAGGAGAAGAACTTGCTGCCTACATGGAGGGTCTATTATGTTATGGGGCTTTGTGGCTAGCACTGGTACTGGAAACCTTGTTAAAGGTGAGGGCCACATGAATTCCTCCCAGTATCAGCAGATTCTTGAAAAGAATGGCAAAGTTGAAGTTACGTCAGGTTTGGATGTTTCAGCACGATAATGATCCAAAACACCGTTCAAAATCTACCAAGGAATTCATGCAGAGGCACAAGTATAGTGTTCTAGAATGGCCATCCCAGTCCCCAGACCTGAACATCATTGAAAATTTATGGATTGATTTGGAGCTGGCTGTCCATGCTCAGAAGCCATCAAACCTGACTGAACTGTATCTGAGGCTAAGGATCGGCGCTGGTATCCCCAAGGTTGCCGGTTTGAATCCCTGTCACTGCCAAAAAAAAGAGATCCTACCCTGCTGGGCCCTTGAGCAAGGCCCTTAACCTCCAATTGCTCCAGGAGTGCTGTACAATGGCTGACCCTGCGCTCTGACCCCAAGGGGTATGCGACAACTAAAAAATTCCTAATACAAGAAATTGTATAAGGCAAAATAAAGAACAAAAAAAAAAGATACCACCAGTCAGAATTCAGGGACTTGTTAGTGGCTATAGGAGGTGTCTACAGGCTGTTATTTTAGCAAATGGAGGCTCTACTAAATATTGATGGGGATTATTCCTTTGGGGCGCCCATATTTATACACCTACCTATTTTTGTTTAAATGTACATTAAATTCCATAAGGTATAAAATATGTTAAAATGTATAAGAGCTGAAACTCCAAATTATTTTTTTTTAATATGGTATTTTTTGTGCTAGAAAAAGTCACAGAGAGGCCAACAATCACTTTGAAGGAGCTACAAAGTTCAACAGCTAAGACTAGTATAAAAGTGGGCCAAAGTGGCAATATCAAGAGTTCTGAATAACATTGGCTTGTATGGCAGGGTGACCTAAAAGAAAGCAGGCATGTCCAAAAAGCATGAGTAACTTGCTTGCATTGTAGGAAAAGGTTTGGATGATCAGTTGAGACCTAGATTGGGCATTTTCGCCAGCGTTCAATAAGATCTGCGTGATGCAAATGTAAAACGCCTCAAAAAAAGACCATAATGAAGAATGGTGGTGATGGTAGTATTATGCCATGGGGCAGTCTTTCATTAGCGGGACTGAGCATCTGCTAAAAATAAAAAGGGGAATGAATGGTGAAAATGCATGAAAATACTTGAGGAGAGCTTATTTCAGTCTACTAAAAAAACTGAAGATGGAGTGAAAGTTCCTCTTTCAGCAAGATTGTTATCCCAAACCTGGGAGTAAAGGAAAGGTGAATGTCCTACAATGACGCAGTTAAAGCCTTGATTTCAATCCAATTGAGAATCTGTGGCAATATCTGAAAATTGTAGTTCAAAAACATTATCTGGTTAACCTTAATAACCTGGAGCAAATAAAGTAAAATTATAAACCAAAATCACCGAAGATGTGCTAAGCAGGTTCTCTACTTGATACAGTGGTGTGAAAAACTATTTGCCCCCTTCCTGATTTCTTATTCTTTTGCATGTTTGTCACACAAAATGTTTCTGATCATCAAACACATTTAACCATTAGTCAAATATAACACAAGTAAACACAAAATGCAGTTTTTAAATGATGGTTTTTATTATTTAGGGAGAAAAAAAAACCCAAACCTACATGGCCCTATGTGAAAAAGTAATTGCCCCCTGAACCTAATAACAGGTTGGGCCACCCTTAGCAGCAATAACTGCAATCAAGCGTTTGCGATAACTTGCAATGAGTCTTTTACTTGCAATGAGAACACTCTGGAGGAATTTTGGCCCACTCATCTTTGCATAATTGTTGTAATTCAGCTTTATTTGAGGGTTTTCTAGCATGAACCGCCTTTTTAAGGTCATGCCATAGCATCTCAATTGGATTCAGGTCAGGACTTTGACTAGGCCACTCCAAAGTCTTCATTTTGTTTTTCTTCAGCCATTCAGAGGTGGATTTGCTGGTGTGTTTTGGGTCATTGTCCTGTTGCAGCACCCAAGATCGCTTCAGCTTGAGTTGACGAACAGATGGCGGACATTCTCCTTCAGGATTTTTGGTAGACAGTAGAATTCATGGTTCCATCTATCACAGCAAGCCTTCCAGGTCCTGAAGCAGCAAAACAACCCCAGACCATCACACTACCACCACCATATTTTACTGTTGGTATGATGTTCTTTTTCTGAAATGCTGTGTTCCTTTTACGCCAGATGTAACGGGACATTTGCCTTCCAAAAAGTTCAACTTTTGTCCCATCAATCCACAAGGATTCAATTCCCAAAAGTCTTGGCAATCATTGAGATGTTTCTTAGCAAAATTGAGACAAGCCGTAATGTTCTTTTTGCTTAACAGTGGTTTGCATCTTGGAAATCTGCCATTCAGGCCATTTTTGCCCAGTCTCTTTCTTATGGTGGAGTCGTGAACACTGACCTTAATTGAGGCAAGTGAGGCCTGCAGTTCTTTAGACGTTGTCCTGGGGTCTTTTGTGACCTCTCGGATGAGTCGTCTCTGCGCTCTTGGGGTAATTTTGGTCGGCCGGCCACTCCTGGGAAGGCTCACCACTGTTCCATGTTTTTGCCATTTGTGGATAATGGCTCTCACTGTGGTTCGCTGGAGTCCCAAAGCTTTAGAAATGGCTTTATAACCTTTACCAGACTGATAGATCTCAATTACTTCTGTTCTCATTTGTTCCTGAATTTCTTTGGATCTTGGCATGATGTCTAGCTTTTGAGGTGCTTTTGGTCTACTTCTCTGTGTCAGGCAGCTCCTATTTAAGTGATTTCTTGATTGAAACAGGTGTGGCAGTAATCAGGCCTGGGGGTGGCTACGGAAATTGAACTCAGGTGTGATACACCACAGTTAGGTTATTTTTTAACAAGGGGGCAATTCCTTTTTCACACAGGGCTATGTAGGTTTGGATTTTTTTTTCTCCCTAAATAATAAAAACCATCATTTAAAAACTGCATTTTGTGTTTACTTGTGTTATATTTGACTAATGGTTAAATGTGTTTGATGATCAGAAACCTTTTGTGTGACAAACATGCAAAAGAATAAGAAATCAGGAAGGGGGCAAATAGTTTTTCACACCACTGTATATACAGACCTTATCCCTATAAGCCTATGCTTTCATTGCCTCTATGGAATGATCAAGTGTGGTAAATTCTTCTTAAAAGTTTTTATAACGTAAAACCATGTCATATTATAGAATCATGTAATTCAATGTGTTGAAATAAAACTAGCACAAATACAAACATTTTACTCTAGGATTTGTTATTCAGTAGAATCTGAGAATTGGTCAAGGGTCTAAGCAGTTTTGCAAGGTATTGTATATGAAATTAGGTGGTTAAACAAACAGACAAAAAAAAAAAACTGCAAAATAATGTAATTTATGTTTTAATTGGTTATATACTGTATGTGGAGTTAGGAAAAATGAACTTTTATATAAACCCATTATGTCAGAATCTTTAACATAGCAGGAAATGTTGAGTAGTGTGTTTTATGTTTCTGTTTTATTGAGAAATACAACAGTTTACATATACATACTATAGAGCTGGTGCCAGTAAATATCACACAGACTATTTGATAGCGTGTTGAACTGTAAGCCACAGGGCTCCTTCCTTCTTCAGTCCTTCCATTGACTCACTATGAGATTATGAGCAGTTCATTTCAACTGCCAACTCTTAATTTATTGAAATAAGGAAGGCGATTGCACTGTGTATTTTTTAAGTGATTTGGATAAAAGCATTAGCTCAATAATACGTTTTATAAGTGAATACTATTTTTTTTTTGTCTCAAGGCCTTCATTGCAACACATCTGATTCTTCTGGAATGATTGAGAGAGCCTGTTTTTTCATTTTTAATTACAGTGGCAGATAGAAGAAACTTTTCAGGTGTGCTCTTACCTAAAGCTATTTAGTTCAGGTTTGCTGGACAGTTTTGTAAATAAGTGCATTATTCTATATTCATGGAGTAGTTTTAGTGCTTAAATTGAAGTTTATCTTTTTATTTTCACTTAAATTAAAGTTTATCTTTTTATTGTCAGGGGATAACATCCCTCAGAGCCATGGCTAGAACTCGGACACTGCATTATCTGACCAAAATTTAAAAGAGAGTTCCATAGTTATAGAAAAGTGAGTTCTTGAGCTTGGGAAAGGGGGTGGGGGTTCCATTTACTGCTATGGGTATAATAATAGTGTATAGCCAGGATCCTATGGGGCTTTTCCTCACTGAACTGAAACATTTGAAAGTTTGAGTGAAATAAGGTGTTAAGTTTAGGAGAGTAATTCGGAGCTTATGGTTATTCACTAAGGGTCAAGCTTAGTTTATCTGTTAAGTAGGAGGTAGCAGGGAAGGTGAGGGTACCCTCATGTTAGATGGTAAGGGTAGACAGTTTGCCAGCAACCTCATATTTATTTAAATCTATCATAAAGTCTTTTTAGTTTCTACTAATTTATTCTACTAAACAGTTGGAAGGATGTCCACTGTGACGCCAATAATATAAACTAAAATCTAATCAATTGATGGTCAACAGCAAGGCGCAGAGGGGTTGAACCGCAACTCATAACGCTTGGATCTTTTTTTGGATTCCTAGCATGGAGTGCCTCCTTTGTGTAGTTGAAAGAAACAAACCTGAATAAAACATACAAAGAATGAATGTTTCTACTCTCAGTCAAAAGTAACAGAATTAGATTTATTGTTTTTTTTTCTAAATTGCTCCTGGGATAACAAAAACTGTCCTGTTTTGAAATGTCTAATCACTGTTTCATAACTAGGAAATGAGAAGCAACATATCCTGTTCAAATCATTTAATGACTGTGGTGTTGGGTAGACCTAAATATACTGTGCAATAAAAACTTTGGACACTTTTGCTCACCATTCCTAAACCAAGCTGTATACAGTGTCACAAAAAACCGACATAAGATCCTGGCTGCAAAGTTGCAAAATGCATAACAGCACTGAAGTGCACCAAACCTAGTCCAAAACAGACCTTAGGGAACAGGGAAAAGGTGTAGGCTTTTAAAGGGGAAGACAGGAAATGAGATCAAAGGGTTGGGCTCATAGGTGTCTTCAGCCATAGGCTCAAGCCCGGACGTGACATCACAGGGTCCGGAGCCAGCAAGGTCTTCTTCCATAGGCTTGGACCCAGAAGTGATGTCAAGAGGGCCAGGTGGAATCTCCTGTGAATGGTCTGCAGGAAAGGGAGAAAAAGAGTGCACTCTGCCACATCCTGGTCTGATTCAGAATTGCCCTTAGTCAAGCCCTTTAGCTGCCTCAGCTGCCACTTCCTTTACAGTGGTAAAGTTAAATATTGTTGAATTTGATAAGAATCTGTTTTATCAACTAATTTCTGAGTCTACAAACAAGGTAACTGTGTTTACATGAGTTAGAGGTGTATCCTTTAGGGTTTACATATTATACAGTACAACTTGGACCCGAGTTCAATTCCTAGCTAGTCTGCCACCTCTGTTGAGTTTGCTTTGTTTTCACTTGATGTTTGTCTGATTTGGTCCATTGGTCGATGTGTGTACCTTGCAATGGGCTGCTGTTTCATCTAGGGCTAGCTCAGGGCTGAATGAATGATTGTTTTATTTTAAAGAAGACGCAAGTCTTCACAGAAAATTTGTACCTGAAAAGCCTATTCACACAACATTACATTTTTTATTTGCTAACTAAGTAGTACTGTTTTTATTAAAAATAGCAATCTGTAGTTGGATGGCACAGTGGGTAGTGTCGGAGACTCCTTTCCTCCTATATCACAATGATGCATAAAATGAATTGGTAACTCTATACATTTGCCATGTGAGTGGGTGTGATGGCTTTGCACCTATACATGGTATGGTTCAGTCCTGCCTTGCACCCAGTGCTGTAAGGCTAGGCTCTTGCTTCCTGTTATACCAAACTGAACTCAGCAAGTTCAGAAATTAGGTGTCTGCATAGACTTTATGAAAGCTTAATGACCTTATCTCTATAGATGTTTTTTTCAGTGCAGTTAGCCATTCTTGAAGTTAAGTTGTTAATTTGTTTATTCTTTTTGAACACTGCTATGTGGCACATTTTGATATAAGGTGTACAATGATGGAGCAGTGAGAATTATACTGGCATTTCAATGTGTTACTGGACAGTACTTTAGCAACCGTGCAACACTGCCTTCTTTTAAACATTTCAGGCTTGTTATTACATTGTTAGTTCACTGCTTTTTGTTTAGCACTGTGCCACTGACCAGGAAGCTAAAGGTGAATGTTTAGTTGAGTATTTTTCTCAAAATACCACAGTAAAACTTCCTTTATTGACGTTTTTTTGAGTTTATCCTTTCTTCAAATCTTAGTTAAACTATTTGTGTTTCCTGCCCATTTTTAAATTTACGTGCAGTAAGATTGGTGGTGTGTTGCATGCCATCCTCTTCTCAGAATTCCAAAAAAAGAAAAAGTGAAAATTGTGTCCCTCTTGTGTTTGGCCTTGACCTCCTATTTTTATTTGCCCTTTCAAAGTATCTGTGACTAGGATGTGGATTAGTTTAACGATTACTTAGTAGTGCTAGTACTGTTGAAAAGAAAGGACCTATTTGTCTCAGAGTTGTTAAGATTTAATGTGTTCTAAACAAGTTTTGAAACAACCATTTTAAAAACAGGTGCCCGGTAGGTTTCATCCTTTAGTTGCAACTGTGGTTCAAAAATTAGAGAGACTCACCCAGTACTTCTGCTTCTGGACCCACCAGAAACAGAACATTCCCAGAATATTGAACACTTTAGAATAATTCACATTATAAATCATAAACATTCCTCACCTGTTTAGCCCATATTTAGCTTGGACACTTCTTTCAGTTTCTATTAGAGAGCCTTTTAGACATTCCGCTAAAATTCCTGCGATCAAATAGACACAGAGGGCAAAAATTGTTTTTAAATGTTACAGCTGATTTTTTTAATGTATTATATATTGATTTTAATTAGTAGCAGATAACATTCCATACAATCAAAACTTAACAAAGCAAAATTCAACCCCCATCCAAGAAGAGAAGAGAGCCAACAACCAAAGCTAATCTTTAAAAACAGCAAGTAAGGAAAAGTATCCTTTTCACCGAAATGAAAGCATATTCTAAAATGGTATTGATTAGATCCTGCCATATTTTAAAAAAGTTTTGAACGATCCTCTAAGTGAGAATTTGATTTTTTTTTTCCTACTTCAAATAGTGTAGAACATCAGTTACTCACTGACTTGAAAGTGGTGGGGTGAGATTTGTGCTAGTAGAGGGGTAAAGGCAATTACAGTTTATTTATCCTTCTTCAGTTTAAGCCCATCTAGGAGTACACTAAACATAGCTCTTAATAGGTTCAATGTGATTGTGACACCAAGGCTGTCTGATAGGCATTCAAAATTTTTTTTCTGAATAATTTGAAGCACGCCCAGAATTTGTGGCCTGGTGAGACTGGAGCTAGATGCACGGTTCACGGGTTGAATTTTGTCCTGGAAACATTTTTGGGCAATTTCAAACAAGATAAATGTGCTCGATAGAAGATTTTAAGTTGAATGATTGAATACTTTGCGCATATGGAGCTAGAGTGTATTCTGTGCATTAATGCCTTCCTTGCAGACTTTTTCCAAACATTAAATACTGAATATGTTTGAGAGGATGGAAAAAGGTGGTTGGCATGTAGAGGTGCAACAAATAAAAGCTTTTCTATTATAAAGTGCCTCCTACATTGGTTCCATATTCTGAGAGAATGAAGGTCATTTGGATATTAGTGTATTGAGGATAATTTGTATTTACTGCAGAACCGAGAAGGGAATATAAAGAAGTACTGCAAGATTATATTTTTATTGCATACCAGGCTTTTGTGTATTCATCGATTTCCGTCAATGTCCAGGGACCTTATGTATAAATGGTGCATATGCACAAAAATCTTACATACATGCATTTCCACGCTCACTTCAAGATGTATAAAAACTAAGCCTAGTGTAAAGCAATGCACTTTTTCATGGTAGCCTCGCTCCCTGCGTTCACAAGTTTCTGCTCGGTTTTGCATACTGGCAGCACCTAGCGTCAAACTGTAAAACCCAGCTATTGTTTCTGTGCAAACTCCCTTTTTTCAGATTCTCATCGGTGACGTAGGATTTATTAAATACACTGAAATTAATTCCATATTGTTTGCCAACTTAATTCACTTGATTGGTATCATTCTGTTGCAATACCTTAGCTGCTTTATTGTTGTTAGAAGACATTGCGGATGGAAGAATTAGAAGAGACCGCATATTTAAAAATGATGATGACTAGCTTCTAAGTTGATTTGGATTTCCAAGAGCTATTCCTCTTGAAGGTGTGTGCTAAACTAGAGCCAACTTTACAAAGGCAGACTTTGAGGAAATGTGCTGTACCTGCTCCACTGCAAGTTCTGTCCAGTCTTGGGTTTTTAGCCACAGAAGCTTTTAAATGTGAACTTGCTGTCTGATTAGGTATTTTACAAACATCACTGAGTCACTCCATGCCAGCTGTATAGGATTGTATTATCCGCTTGTCATCCATATATATAAGATTGCCTAATACTGGGATTGAACAGGAGAACACGAAAGTGTAATACGCACCATCTTCCAGTTTTCCAAATGTAATTGGAGTGGTCAGCTGAATGCACATTGCAATTGCAAAGGTGCTGGAGAAATTACATCAGCCAGGGATGAAGTGCAAAAAGAATGAGCTGGCATTAAATCATCTATAACATAAAAACGGCAACTCCACACAGTTGCAGGTGGTTTTTCCAACTAGTGTGGCAAAAGGTAAGCAGTCCTTTTTAGGATAGTGAGCCATGTGAACTGCAGAGAATCTATCTGTTGTGGTGCTTGGTGCCGATGTTACACTATATAAATGTGCATTCATAGAATTAATTTACTTATGTAAATAAAAAGTGTTTCCACTCTATTAATGTGCTGCTCCATAGTCCACAGAAAGTGTGTCACATTGTGCAAGCATAATGTGGCACACAATTGTGGTGTACCCGAACCTGAAGAGATGCGGTATGATAAACCTGATCCAACAAATGATCAGCCAAAACAGACAGAGTCACAGCTCATTTGAATGTAATTGGCAGGATGTGATAAAAGGCAATCCGATGCAGCATTTATTTTTAACCAATTAATTTATGATCAGTATCATATATTACAGCCCTTATATTCCTTAGTTCATTGGCCACATCTCTTACAGCATGTACTATTGCATTTTGAGACTCCAGAACAGCATCTGTCAGCACACAGCCAAAGGGTCACCCATCAGTTTCCGAGGCAGAGGTGCGGGAGCAGCCAGCACCTGAAGATGTGCTGGGCACTGCAGCACCATTACAATGTGGATTTGCATCCTCCTCATGGGGGTCATCTTTTGTAATTTTGTCTGGTAACAGAATACACAGACAGTGGGCTGCAACTCGTCTATTCATGTCGACTTTAAGACGCCAGCTGCAAAATGAATATGTAGGACACAGTAATTTAAGATCCACGATTAGTGGGGCATGGTCAGAGATAACAATAGTTGTATTTAAAAGATTTGATAGTGGGGGAAAAACTTGTCATTTAGGAAATAATCAGTTCTTGAGTAGCAATGATGTATGGGTATAAAGAAGGAGTATGCTCTTAGTTTAGGATTTAAAAACCTCCATGGGTCTGATAAGTTATGATCCATTACAAACTGTGTAATTATCTTTGCATTATTAGATGTTATCACCACTGTAGCTGAGGATGTATCCAGATCTGGATTTAAAACACAAATTCTCCGACCATTATAATTTTGTGAGCGTTCATCTTTGAGCTATATTTATATAATATAATTATATATATATATATATATATATATATATATATATATATATATATAATATACACATTTTGGAAGAAATCTCTGTCACCCACGTTAGGTGCATAGATATTAATCAAAATCACTTTAGTATTAGATGAAGCAAATGTATGTGACTCATATTGAAATAAAGGAAGAATTGACTTCCTCGGTGGATGGAAAGGCAACAGCTGCAAAATCGGAATGCAAAGTGCTCACTCACAAACTGGCTGCACTGGAAGATAGATATTGGGAATATCATCAGAATTGAAGGTCTTCGTGAGAAACGAGAAAATCCAAACCTAGTGAAATTCATAGCTGAGCTGGTCTTTAACTAGAGAGGACTTTAAATCTGACATTGAGATCTCAGCAGCCTACCATATACATGGTTATTGTCTGTTTCAATAAACTGCTGGCCAAAGAAAACTTGATGTCTCTTCTCAGATTGAAAGGGGATATTATATTTGAAAATAACCACATTCGTATTTTTCCAGATTTCTCTGCTGGCTAATTATATGTACATTTTGGTTATATTGGGACTGTTTAAGATCACATCCTAGGTTTATTGTATTTGGAGTGTACCTTCACAAGATATCTCCGTTTTAACTTTCTCTACACCACTGCTGGGTTTTTTTTTTCATTCTGGAGTTGCTATTTTTTCTTGGCAGAGGATTGGGACTTTGTGAAGTATGGTTTGCCTCACTTGCAGAAGCAAAATGTTGAGAGAAAGAGAGCAATGCAGTTTCTTATTTATCCCTTCTACTAGTCCTGGGAGGTATACCGGTTCATACCGAAAACCCTTTTTTATTTTTGTTATGATATGGGTTTTTCTTATATTGCAACACCGGTTTAAATAGCCTAAACAACATTCGGAACGTGGTGCAGTGGGATACAGTTTAAGGGGGTACCTTTTTCACTGCAACAGAGTCCGTGCGTTAGTGGAGGTATTTAGTGGTGAAAAATGACAGAGAACATTCTGAAACTGTAGCAGATGATAAAGTTGAACATGACGAAACAGAAGAACTTTTGCCGAAAAAAGACGCCATTTCTGTTGTCTGGAGATACTTTGGTTTTAAAAGGTCGGACGTGGACCAAACAACTATTTACTGCAAATGCTATTGAGCTAAAGTTGTGGCCGGAGGCGGCAACACGAGCAATTTGCTGCACCACCTTAGCCGCAAACATGCTCTGGAGTACCGTGAATGTATGGAACTAAGATTGGCAGCCTCCACGTCCTCAGATAAAACTGTAAAAGCTACAGGACACTCGAGTCAGACGTCACTTGTAGATGCGTTTGCTAGAGGTACTGCTTATGACAGTAAAAGCAAGCAGTGAATCGAGGTAAACAACGGCATTACAATCCATATAGCCAAAGACATGGTTCCGTTAAGTACTGTGGAGAAAGGCGGATTCAGGGCTATGATCAAAACACTGAATCCCAGACATGTGATCCCAAGTCGCAAGTACTTTAGCCAAACAGCGATCCCCAACTTGTACTAAGAAAACAGAGGGAAGTTACAAGCAGAGGTGGCTACAGTCCCCAACTATTCAACAACAGTAGATATGTGGTGAAGTCACACTGTGGAGCCATATCTGAGCCTGATGATTCATTCTATAAAAGATGCCCGGCTATTGAAAGGTTATTGCCTCCAAACAAGCTATTTTCCAAATGAACACACTGGCAAATTACTTGCTGCAGGCTTGCTGGAAGCACTCGATTCCTGGGGGTTTACAGAGCAGAGGCAAATGGCCATCACAATGGACAGTGGGGCCAACATCAAAAAGGCTGTCAAGATTAACAATTGGACACAATTCCAGTGATTTGGACACAGGCTTCACACAGCCATAGGTATGAAATAATTACTTAAAATAGTTTATTATTTTAATAACGGTAGTAAAAACATACCATAGTAATAAGAAATGTACAATGAATGTGTGTATAATCAGTTTTCTGTTATCTCTATTATCAGTCAGTACAGGTAGCCCCCTACTTAAGATGGTTCAACTTAGATTTGTGTGCACATTAAAATGTTTTTTTGTACAATTCTCAAGACATTGGAATTGGTTATTCTTAACCAGTCTACTGCAGTAATTGCAGTGGAAAATGTGGTTAACATCCAGTCATGTATGGGAAAATAATACTGTTGAATACCATGAAACCAGTATACTTTTGAAAAATACCGTGAGATAGAATTTTGGTCATACCACCCAGCACTGCCTTCTACACCAATATCGTTAGTGCCAACATAATAATAGGCTCCACAGCCATAACACCTGGCAATTATATAAAATCTATGCCAAAACTATCCTGTGTAACCATATGTAAAAATTTAGTACCTTAACCTAAGACTACAAAATGTCAAAAAAAGGTCAGAAGCAATGTCTCTATGACCAAATAGTGAACTTTGTGAGCTGGAATGTTAAGTGTCTCAATTATGAATAAAGAGAAAGAAAGTAATCTCTCACTTAACAGGTCTAAATGCCAAGATAGTATTTTTAAAGGAGACTCGCTTATTAAGTAAGGACCAGTTTCAGTTGCAAAGAGAGTAGACTGGCCAAATTTTTCACTCCAGCTATAGAAAACTAGGGGTATAGAAATCTTAATTCAAGGAACTATTTCATTTGTAGTGTCAGATGAAATATATGATTCTGAAGGGCAATATGTCCTGGTGATCGGCAACATATCTAATGTTACTGCTTATTTATGTGCATGTTTCATTTTACAGTCTGTTTTTGCCATGGGCAGAGTGGTGGCTCTGAAGCTAGGGATCTGCACTGGCAATTGGAAGGTTGCCGGTTTAAATCCAGTAAATGCCAAAAGAGACTCTGCTCTGTTGGACCCCTGAGCAAGGCCCTTAACATGCAATTACTCCATCCTGGGTATGACATTAATCTGCATCCAGCCCTGCATGTAGGCCCTCCAGGGGCTTGGTGGCAGAATTGGCACTCCAGCCCCCATAAAAAAACCTCACACTAGTTCCACTCCATCTGAACTAGTCTGCTGCTAAGGTGTCACCCGTTGCATGGCTGCACTCAGTCCTAATCTGGATCCTGAGTTTGTTTGTCGTGTGGTGGGTGCGGCAATGCCCCTATCAGCACGTTCTCCTAACCTCTCTCTTTTGTCGTGAGTCATGAGGATTTAGAGACTATTCTAGCAGTATGGGATGCAAAGCAAGATCCAACTGAAAGTTAAGTGATGGTTTGCCACTGGCTGTGTTCTTGCACCCTCATTCAATTATAATGTTTATTCAAATTAGTAGCATATTTGTTGAATTAAAACCTTTTGGACATAGAGGCAACAATGGAAACCAAACACAGACAGCTTAGAAGCAGTCTCAGGGCCAAAGCTGCACTACACGGACACAAAAGCCTTGTGTAGAAAATGTACTAGCCTCCTCCTGCTTTGCCTGTTTGCAGTGACTGAAAACAGACCACATTTTTTTTTTTATAATATCGCATTTGTTTTTATTGCTTTGCAAAAATAAATTTATAATCATAGATAATAGTCATATACTGTCAGCAATCCAAACTTCTGCTTCTTCTTACTATGTAGGTGAACTGAATTTTCTTGAGCAGCACCATTAGGTTATTGCTTCAGTGAAGTGTATTTGTTTGTTTCGGTTTGCATGACCTCCTACCTTAGTGTGGACCAGCAGTTGGCAGAAAGAAAACTTCTGTATTGTATAGTATTAATAAATATACAGCTCATTTTGTGGATACAGGCATTAAGGCTAGCAGGTGCAGAGGTTTTGCCTTTGTCATGTCATACTTTTCCAGTCTGAAGTTCCATTCACACCTGACAACTCTGCATTAGTTAAAGTCCTCTGCCCTTCAATCAGTGTTTCAAATTTTAGAAAATTAGTATGGTTTACTCTCTCTTGAATAGCAACAGGACTGCATTTTGCTAATAGTTAAAAAGTATTACTTACAGGAAAAACCTGTTGACTCCCCAGGGTGTTTTGTTTATAGAGAAGCCTTTCATTTGCATTAACACCATCATAGTGAGAGCCAGATTAAAGGTTCTTCTTCTTCAGAAGCAGTATTCTTAGTAGTAGTGTAGCAACTGTTAACATACAGTAGTAGGTTTTACATTTTTTTAGAACCGCAGTTTTTTTTTTTTTTTTGAGCCCTACATATGTTTCCTAATTTGTCCTTTAAAATAATTTTGAGCGACATAATTCAGTCTATTGCTTACAATTATATTGTACCTGAAAACTGATTCTTGTGTGGTTTCTTGAAAAACTAATAGACCATTACATTTATTAATTAGAAATGCACCACTTTGGATAGTTAACAATCAGTTCAGATCAAGTTATTTTTTTATATCTTTATTTACCTTTTTAAAAATGTGTTTGTTCTGCATTTCAGCTGAGCCCTCGAGTGTTTTACAAGGAAACCATAAAATGTAATATTTTAGTGAGGACACAACATTTTTTTTTTTTTTTTACCGGAGTACAAAGCCTGACACTTGACGAACTTGGTATATCCGTCACATAACTGCTTTTTTACAAAGTAGTCATATTTGGAGCATCTTTTGGTATTCTGAAAGCTGTTTGTCCCACATATTACAAAATTTTATACTGGTATACTAGTGCAGTGAGTAGCTAAGTAATAATCCTCATTATGAGTATTTGTGGCCAAAATGGAGGGAAGTATTCTAGACATTAATTAATATTTAGCACATACAGCTACAGTGTAACTGTGCATGTAAGTCTATATTACATCCATTTACTACTGATTGAATAAAACAAGTCAAATAGTAACCTTAAAGTTTAAAGAACCCAAAAAATTTGTTTTAACATTCTGTACATAAAGTAATTCTGTCTTGTGTGTTGAGCCCTTGAACCCTACATTGACATGCAGTATAAGTGAATTAAAATTAGAAACAAAATTACATTTAAAATTTAAATTTTACTTTTTCCCCATTATAACAGAACAGCATTGCCAAAAGTTAAAAATATTTGCCTTAGTGAAAAATCTCACTGAAGCATGGGTGTGTAAAAGAATTCTACTCAACAATGGCTATAATAAAGATTGCCTGCATTACCAATTCATTTTTATTGAGTGTTCTTTGTATTATTATGCATCTCAAAATCCAGAATAGACCACTGAAGATAAAGGAATCAAAAGACATTTAAAAGTCCACAGACCCTTTTAAGAAATTTCAAAAAAGCAAAATTACACATACAATTTTGAAACTTCTAATTGTAGTCTCCAGTTTTATACCTTTTCTGGAAAGTTAACCATTTGACAGTTATGTATTCTACAGTATAATTAATTTATAAAAGAAAAAAAAAAGTATGTTCACATTTCCTCTTTTCTACTTGCTCATTAATCACTTGAGGAAAGTGACTCAGGTCTGTAACTGCCTAGTTTAGTAAAGGTCAAGATGATATCAGTAACAAAAGAGAATATGTGCCTTGACTACAATGGTAGCCTGCCGGTCAGGTTTGACTAGGCTAGGTAATGTCAAGTTGCTGCAGGAAAATTGTTGTGCCCCTTTTTTAAGCATTGAAAGGTATTTTAAATATTTTCTGTTTTATATGTCGTATTTTATACCTGAAGTGAAAAAGGAATCTTATGAATAATAGTACTTTTTGTTCCTTATATGCTTGGATATTATTTTTTTGTTTTAGTGTTAAAGAG